>NW_026776582.1:0-282500 GCF_030936135.1 Gavia stellata | reverse complement strand
CCTAACCCTAACCCTAACCCTAACCCTAACCCTAACCCTAACCCTAACCCTAACCCTAACCCTAACCCTAACCCTAACCCTAACCCTAACCCTAACCCTAACCCTAACCCTAACCCTAACCCTAACCCTAACCCTAACCCTAACCCTAACCCTAACCCTAACCCTAACCCTAACCCTAACCCTAACCCTAACCCTAACCCTAACCCTAACCCTAACCCTAACCCTAACCCTAACCCTAACCCTAACCCTAACCCTAACCCTAACCCTAACCCTAACCCTAACCCTAACCCTAACCCTAACCCTAACCCTAACCCTAACCCTAACCCTAACCCTAACCCTAACCCTAACCCTAACCCTAACCCTAACCCTAACCCTAACCCTAACCCTAACCCTAACCCTAACCCTAACCCTAACCCTAACCCTAACCCTAACCCTAACCCTAACCCTAACCCTAACCCTAACCCTAACCCTAACCCTAACCCTAACCCTAACCCTAACCCTAACCCTAACCCTAACCCTAACCCTAACCCTAACCCTAACCCTAACCCTAACCCTAACCCTAACCCTAACCCTAACCCTAACCCTAACCCTAACCCTAACCCTAACCCTAACCCTAACCCTAACCCTAACCCTAACCCTAACCCTAACCCTAACCCTAACCCTAACCCTAACCCTAACCCTAACCCTAACCCTAACCCTAACCCTAACCCTAACCCTAACCCCTAACCCCTAACCCCTAACCCTAACCCTAACCCTAACCCTAACCCTAACCCTAACCCTAACCCTAACCCTAACCCCTAACCCTAACCCTAACCCTAACCCTAACCCTAACCCTAACCCTAACCCTAACCCTAACCCCTAACCCTAACCCTAACCCTAACCCTAACCCTAACCCTAACCCCTAACCCTAACCCTAACCCTAACCCTAACCCTAACCCTAACCCTAACCCTAACCCTAACCCTAACCCCTAACCCCTAACCCTAACCCTAACCCCAACCCTAACCCCAACCCCTAACCCTAACCCTAACCCTAACCCTAACCCTAACCCCAACCCCTAACCCCAACCCCTAACCCCAACCCCTAACCCCAACCCTAACCCCTAACCCTAACCCCTAACCCTAACCCCTAACCCTAACCCCTAACCCTAACCCCTAACCCTAACCCCTAACCCTAACCCCTAACCCTAACCCCTAACCCTAACCCCTAACCCCTAACCCTAACCCCTAACCCTAACCCCTAACCCTAACCCCTAACCCCTAACCCTAACCCCTAACCCTAACCCCTAACCCTAACCCCTAACCCTAACCCCTAACCCTAACCCCTAACCCCTAACCCTAACCCCTAACCCTAACCCCTAACCCTAACCCCAACCCTAACCCCAACCCTAACCCCTAACCCCTAACCCCTAACCCTAACCCCTAACCCCTAACCCCTAAATCTAAATCTAAATCTAAATGTAAACCGAAACCTAACTCCTAAACCTAAACGTAACCCTAAAGGTAAACGTAAATGTTAAGCTAAACCTAAAGCTAACCCTAAGGCTAATGCTAAACCTAACCCTAACCCTAAACCTAGAGGTAAACCTTAATGTAAAGGTAAACCTAAACCTTTATTGTAAACCTAAAGCTAACCCTGAAGCTAACCCTACACCCTAACCCTAACGCTGAAGCTAAAACTGGCTACCCCCCGGTGTTTAAAAGAGGTCTTCCGGTGTTAGAGAGACCCTTGTGGTAAAATGGTGCTCACTTCTGGTTGCTGGCTGTTGACTTCCGGTGTTACAGAGGCAGTTCCGGTAGAGTGGCGGCCACTTCCGGTCGCTGGGTGGTGATTTCCGGTGATACAGAGGTACTTCCGGTTGAATGGCAGCCAGTTTCCGCGTTGCGGAGGCAATTCCGGTAAGATGGAGGTCACTTCCGGTCGCGGGGCAGTCAGTTCCGGGATCGGGCACTCACTCTTGGCCGCGGGGCACCACTGGGATGTCCGGTTTCGCTATAGGGCACTCACTTCCGGTGTCCGGCACGCAGTTCCGGCCGCGGGGCACCGCTGGGACATCCGGTTTCTGTACAGGGCACTCGCTTCCGGTGTCGGACACTCACTTCCGACCGCGGGGCACCGCTGGGACATCCGGATTCCGTACAGTGCATGCACTTCCGGTGTCGGACACTCACTTCCGGCCGCGGGGCACCGCTGGGACATCCGTTTCCGTACAGGGCACTCGCTTCCGGTGTCGGACACTCACTTCCGGCCGCGGGGCACCGCTGGGACATCCGGATTCCGTACAGTGCACGCACTTCCGGTGGCCCTGGAGGACTTCCGGAGCATAGAGTTTCCATCTCGGTGGCCCTGGAGGACTTCTGGAGCATAGAGTTTCCGTCTTGGTGGCCCTGGAGGACTTCCGGAGCATAGAGTTTCTGTCTCGGTGGCCCTGGTGGACTTCTGGAGCATAGAGTTTCGCTATGTTGTCTGGTGAAGGTGGTTTTTTGTATTTTTTCAGGTTGGCTGGGATATGTTTGCTATGGTTGAAAGGGTTCAGTTTTAGGTGGTAGCTATTGCTTTACCTATAGTCTGTGGTTTCTCAAGAGAGTGTTTGTATTATTCAGTATGTTTATAGGAGTAGTAATATTATTTTAAAAAAATAAAAATAATAAAACTGGTGCAGCAGTAGCAAATGGCTTTCTCCCTGGGAGTAATTTTTTTTTTTGTTGTTGTTTTATTTCATTTCATTACTCCCAGGGAGAAAGCCATTTGCTACAACTGCTTTGATTCATTTATTAAATTTTTTAATGTTAGTGGACAAAACCAAACTCTGAGCTACTCTAGACTATAAATTGCAAAACCAGCCTGACACTGAACAAGCTAGGACAAGGACTAAAGACACACACTGCCACGGTTAAGGCTAAAGACAGACACAGCCCCCCACCAAGCCCAACAACAATGAAAACACACACCCTCCTCCCAACCCAATATCAGCACAATAACAACAACTATCCATGACAAAGACACACAACCCATACCACATAAACACAACACTGTGCACCACCACCCCCCTAAAAGTTGAGGAAAACCACAAGAGACACAAACACCCAAATGAAAATCCACAGCCACTTATTCAGACAAAGTGATGCCTAACACACAGAGAGCAAACCGGGTCTTCAATAAAGCTTCCTGAGTATGCCCTTTCTTCCTTCAGTACTTAATAGGGTTCCAAATACCCTAATGAGCTGTCTGCAATTAGGATACTAGAATATCTAAGCACTGCTATATAAGCAAGCATTTTAACCACTTTGTTAAATATTTACTGCTAACCTGAAATAAATTCTCACCGTTTATTACCTTCCTAACATTGGATTTTTGCTTGGGCATCTATTACACCCAAGGTGTAGTTTACATCACTTTACTACACCTCACAGGTCATGCAAAACCATTAGGCACGGGCGATGACTTTTCATCTGCTTTAGAGCCAGAAACACACATGCTTTCTTTTACCTCAGACACAGAAACATATACCTCTAAGTCTTGAAAACTCTCCCTGTTCAGATTTCTAGTACACATTACAATTACCTACAGGCCCTTAGGACACATGCTTAGCTTAATTCTTACCTTTGCACTTTCGATCACTACCGCATTCTCAACACAGCTATGTTACTGCCCATAGATTGGGAACCATTTCTATCTTCACATTGGTCCATTGCTGTTGCCAAGCCAGCATTAAAATATCTCTACCTACAATTCCATTCCACTCTGTACTTCTACTTCAATGCTATAAATACTTTTGACTAACATGTTTAAATAATTCCTGTTACCACTTTCACTCATGATTTACACATACTGTCTATAAATCATTTTATACTGTGAAGCTTTAGCACTAGCTTCATAGGCATGGCAACTCTCTGGCACTGAAATTCTCTACACAGGAGGCTATTACACATTTGCCACTTCCATTTTCTCTACTGCATTACCTTGAGAAGTTTTCTACTTCACACAAAGCCCATCAAGACATTTTATGATCCTATCTATGTAAAACACAGTTGGACCCACCTGCCATGCAACCCTTTCCTCATTGATGCTGGCTATCAAATCCAACTCCCCACACCCTTCACATGCAAGCTCTGCCACCATTTTCCTGTGACTGTGCGCTAAACAACATATCTATCTGCAATGACAGGGAAATGCCCCCATTCCAAAGGAGCACTGCCAAGGAACACTGTTCCTGGGAGCCTCCACAAAAAAAATACAAAACACCCTGCCTGCAAAAACCCCGGGCCTAGACCAACCTCTGTCCAAACTATAGCGACAAACATCGCCTCACAGAGCGGCCGGGACCAGGGAAAAAAAAACCCAGCTGGGGGAAAAAAAAAAATCCCCCAGCTGGGGTTTTTTTATTCTGTTTTTCTTTCTCTGTGCCTGAAAAAGAAGCTCTCTCATTTCTACCTGCAATCTGCAAGACAAAAAAGTGAAATAGATCACTATACAAGGTTACACTCACTCAAAACACACCCAATCATCCAGCTACCACAGAAACCACCCCTTACTCATACCTCATCCATCCTGACACCCACCTGACCAAAGGGACCATCACCCATTTCTGCCCCACTCCTGGGAACACCATTCCCATAGGACTCAGAAAAATCACCCAGCTTGTAAAAACCCCAGGAGTAGCCCATCCCCCTTCCACAAGAAAGGAGCCCACCAGGCAAAAAGCAAAAGAACCAAGACAAAAAACCCACACACCCCAACTGGTTTTTTTATTTCACTTAAATGTCTGAAAAAACCTAATTACATTACTTCATACACCTGCAAAGTCATATTATAGAGAACACACCCAAACACAACCATACTAGGTTAGCCACATTCAAACACACACCCTTCATTCAGCTACCACACAAACCACTGCTCCCTCTCAGCTGATCAGTTTTACCACCTCCCTGCCGCAGTGAGCCATCGCTCCAGGAGTGCAGCAATCCCCAGTAATGCCCTTCCCCAGGGCCTCCATAATGACCCTGCCTGCAAAACCACCAGCCCTAGCCCATCATCCTTTCCAACGCCAGCAAGGAACATGACCTTGTGGAGCTGCAGGGACCAAGCAGAAAAAACCAACACCCAGCCATCAAGAAATAATTCCCCCAGCTAAATTATTTACATTTCTAGATCTAAAAATACTTTACTATGTCACCATTAAATACAACCTACAATAAAACCATTCCCACATACAAGGTTGGACACATACAGAAACCAACACCCACTCAACATAAACTCAATTCCACCCCTGGCTCTAAACACATCCATTTCACCACCCACTGTGACACATGACCCAAATTCTAGAGCCATTTCTGACACTGGCTCACCTCATACATCCATTTCCAGAGCATTGGCATGCATCACCAGGGGCCAAAGAAGACTCTTCACTACACATGCTGCCCCCACTCCCTCTTAGCTTCCCTTTCTACACTCTGGGAAACCTCACTCAAGGATGTCCACCAAGATACCTATGGCCCCATTCTGCCTGCAAAACACAAATAGAAGCAACCCTATGGCCTACTTGCTGATACCTACCACCTATACTCAAGAACAGCCCGTGCAACCTCCATCCAGACAGACAGTCATCAGCATATTATCATCCCCCACTTGGATCCTTCCACCCCAAGCAGAATTGCTACACACAAAAGCGTTCCACCTCAAACATGCACATACGCACACAAACATGACAGAGGTATTTGATAATACCACACAGGCTAAACTTAACACCAGACAAAACCACAACCTCAGAGTAAGCGCAATGATGCTGCAACCACAAGGCGCAGATACTTCAGCACTGCCTGCAGTGCAAGAATGCCATGGGTCTGGATAAAACTTAGCTGATAAATCCACAATAACCACACGAGACACAATGCTGGGAAATGCCTAACATGATAACAACACACAGGGAAGAAAGCCCAGGACAGACTCTCAAAGCGAGTCAGCTAGGCAAGACCCAATAGCGAAGCCAAAGTAAGAGCCACAAGGAAGACTAGCTGAACACATCTACAATGCTAAACCAGAAAGATGGATTAGCATTTCTACGTGACACGGCTAAATGTGAGGCACTTCAATGTCTGTGCATCATAATGACTGATCTGCCCCAAATCAACCGACTACTCAGAGGCCCTTCACAGCACTCCTCATAGATCAGTGTCTTCACCCTTTCTAGAAGCATTCCACGGTGAGCCTGCAATACTAAAAGTAACTGTGGCCAAGTTATGAACTTGCCTCATGCTACTTCACAATGCCACTTGACTCCTGCTCACGCAGTAAGACCTCAAAACTCATTAACCCTCTACACTGACTACACATCGCCGTACAATGCACCACAGATATATCTCATGCAACAAAACCCAAGTACATAGCAGTACAATGCAAGACACTGAATGACAGTCAACCCAAATACTGAGCAATACAATGCACTACAAAACCAAACACATAGCACTGCTAAGACAGTCTCAGGTTACATTAAACCCAAATACAGCGAACTACAACACTGAACACTCCCAAACAACTGTCAACCCCCATTCAGAGCAACACAGCACACTACAAAACCAAATACAGAGGTATACAATGCAAGACACTCCCAAATGACAGTCAACCCAAGTACAGAGCTATACAATGCGTTACATAACCACATACAGAGCAACACAAAGCAATAGAAAACAAAGTACAGAGCAACACAAAGCAATACAGTCTAAAACAGCAGGCAATACAAGTACAGAGCTATACAATGCACTACAAAACGACGTACGGAGCTACACAAAGCAATACAAAACAAAGTACAGCACATAGCAAAGCAATACAGTCTAAAACAGCAGTCAATACAAGTACAGAGCAATACAATGCACTACAAAACATTATACATAGCACTGCTAATACAGTCTCAGGTTACATTAAACCCAAGTACAGAGCGCTACAAGACCAAAAAATCCCAAACAACAGTCAACCCACATACAGAGCAATACAACACACTACAAAACCACATACAGAGGTATACAATGCAAGTCACTCCCGAATGACAGTCAAGCCAAGTACAGAGCTATACAATGCGCTACGTAACCACATACAGAGCTGCACAAAGCAATACAAAGTACAGCACGCCGCAAAGCAATACAGTCCAAAACATCAGTCAATACAAGTACAGAGCAATAGAACACACTACAAAACCAAATACAGAGCTATACAATGCAAGACACTCCTGAATGACAGTCAAGCCAAGTACAGAGCTATACAACGTCCTATATAACCACATACACAGCTGCACAAAGCAATACAAAGTACAGCACACCGCAAAGCAATACAGTCCAAAACATCAGTCCATACAAGTACAGAGCAATACAACACACTACGAAACCAAATACAGAGCTATACAATGCAAGACACTCCTGAATGACAGTCACCCCAAGTACAGAGCTATACAGTGCACTACAAAACCACATACAGAGCTACACAAAGCAATACAAAACAAAGTACAGCACACCACAAAGCAATACAGTCCAAAACATCAGTCAATACAAGTACAGAGCAATACATTGCAATACAAAACCAAATACAGAGCAATACAATGCAAGACACTCCCAAATGACAGTCAGACCAATTACAGAGCTATACAATGCGCTACAAAACCACATACAGAGCTACAGAAAGCAAAACAAAACAAAGTACAGCACATCGCAAAGCAATACAGTCCAAAACATCAGTCAATACAAGTACAGAGCAATACAATGCACTACAAAACCAAATACAGGACGAACACAATGCAATACAAAACCAGAGCGCTACAAAGCAACACTGTCTCAGACAGTAGTCAAAACCAATACGTAGTGCTGCAACGCAATACAAAACCCAAACAATCGATGTGTGAGAAGACAGGCTTTAGGACCTAAGCCCATACAGACGCTGAGATCAAATGCTGTAGGAGACATCTATGAAAACAAAACTTTGAGGAGCAGAGCAGTCATTCTGGACCAGACTGCCTCCACAAAGGCAACCCTCCAGAAACATCTGTGGTGCAAAAGCCACTTTAAGCTCCAATCGCAAAATGAGAATCACTCCACAGGCTCTATGCTGAAGCGGCGAGGCATTCATGACTCTACAGACACCTACAGATGCATGTGATGAGAGCAGGGAGCCTATGGAAGGGGGAACATAGAGACCTGTGAAAGGCACCGTACACGACACATACTGCAGTCAATACAAGAGACACTTTCACAACAGAAACGAGAACATTGGCATCTTGCAGGACCGACCCCAGGCCCCCTCTCCACTCCCAGACTTAAGAGCCTAAATAGAGCCCCCCCAACCCTGACATTGAACCCCCTGCTGGCCCCACCCAACTCACCACCTTTGGTGCTGAACTTAAATTTCAGAGGGCAGGGTACAGATTGCATGCTCATCCAGAGCACATAATCTAACTCAGATGTTCCTGCATTCCCCAGCTTCCTCACCTCATCGTCATTACCTGCACAGACATAACATGACCAGTCACAGACACACCAGCTGGCATTGACCTCTACAGCAATGACACCTTCCTCACAAGTGCCGCACCACTCCCAAAAGTTAGATGTGCTGGCCAGAATCTCCCACACAGACTGGAAAACCTAACAGATACATTGCCCTTCATCCTCAGGGGAGGCGAGAAAAAAAAAAAAAAAAAAAAAAAAATCACACTCCGCAGTTCCCACTCTGCCGCTCCTGTCTTTTTCCAACCCACCTCAATTTCTCCGCCATTTGCAGAGAGTTCACAGGGCACCTGCAAAACCAGAGATCTACACTTGATCTACTTGCCACATAATCCGGGGGATTCAACACAACTAGACCACATAATGACTCTCCCACCTTCTCTCAAACAACTCATCACTATGCAGCTTAACCCTTCTGAGAAGGAGGGTGGCAATGACCAAAAAAAAAGAAAAAAGCATATGTTAACATACCACCCAAACCCTCGGCCAGCTCACAGCACTCCCTCTCTCCTGCTCCTTACCTTGGCCACTCAACCTCCTGAAGTGGGATTCTTCAGTCTGCCATACTAGGCCTGCCCACTACATTTAGTGCTCAAACAGGGTATGATTTTTCGCTGCATCAGTAGTATGACACCTCAAACAACTACTAACTTCAGCACACTGGTCATGGCTCACCCTGCTATTGTCAGCTCCAGTGCTGGTATCACACTTCACATGTTCCCTTGCACTTAGAAAACAAAATCAAATAGGCATAAGCCAGGCAGAGCCACTAAAAGTTGTGACAACTCTCTGACAGACGATGCTGACCCACCTCCATCCTGCGCTCAGCTCACCTCTTCCAGGACCCTTCAGGCATGGAGCTTGTCACTCCACATCATGAAAACCCAACTCAGCAAAGTCACCTGGACACTGACCACTAGCTCAACAAGACCCCAGGTCTGTCTTCTTTTTGCATATGCCTTCTAACTACACCTGGAAAAAAGGAAAAAACAAAACCCAGATACTGAGCCCCACATATACAAGCTAAGGCACATTCCAGTGTCGAACTGCTTGACCAACACACAAACCACGGCTCCCAGAAGGCCAGAGTCCAACCTCTCGCACTTGCAAAACACAATGAAAATACCTCGGGCAGCTGTCTACAGCTACTGGCTCAACAACGTACTGTACAGTACTTTCCAAAAGATTCTGGCCAGATGAACGTACTACCACACCACCATACAGCTTGCTATCCCTGTCTTCATGATTGCTACACCCCTGGCCAGGGCAGCTCCAACCTTAACACAGCCAGCCACTGCAAACACAACCGTGATATGCAAGACTATGAGCGAGACAAAATTCCCACAGGGAAGATGCTGCCAGCAGAGATGCCCTATAATCCCACAACAGCACAAGTGCTCTACAGCAGCTTGGAAAAAGACAAACAACTGCTGCAGCCCGTGAGAGAAAGCTACCATCAAAACTAGAATAACGGATGCGTGAGAAACCACACCGTAAGACCCAAGACCGTTAAGGATATGGGGAATCGAACCCCAGAAGACAATTCTGTGTCAACAGAACGCAAGAGCAGAGCTGCGGGTGCCACCTGCCTCACCACCGCAAGAGATGACCACTCAGAAACATCTACTATGTAACATGTGCCAGATGGATCCACGGTTTAAGCTATACTGCAAGAAAAGAAGAGCTCAACAGGCACTATGGCAATGAGATGATGCATATAAGACCCTTGACAGAGCTACCATGGTGCATTCTGATCAAAAAGAGCTATGAAGACAGCAAGACATGACAAAAGTATGGACTAACACACAGAAGATGGACCACGCAAACTACACAACACAGACACAGGCTGGAACTGCCCTGCTTGACACAGGCTAGCACCGTGCCAAAAACCAACCCACCCCCTTTGCCTGCCCAAAAGTGACTGTTCCTGTACAGCCCTCTCCCCTACGCTACCTTTAAAACCCCTCCCCCTGCAATTGCCAACCTTGCCCCCTCCTCCCAGCCCCAATCCCTCAACTTAGCTTTCAGGAGGCCAGGGCTCAGATTCCACCCTCAACAAAAATGACATTAGCTAACCAGGATATTCCTGCATTTGCCAGATTCCTCCTCACGACCTACATTAAAACACAAACCAAAAACCAAACTGTGCCAGCAAAAACCAACGCATCAGCCAACAACAGCCTCCTGCACAACACAGCCATTCTCACCTGCTCACTCTAGACTTGGATGCTGCAGCTCTCATCGCTTCCAGTAAGTAAGATTCAAAGAGACACCAAATTAACATTGGACTTGTGTTAAGTCAGTCACCAGCCCCATGCACCACCTCGCTTCCACACCAGCTCACCTCAAATGGTGATCCACTTCCAAAAGCAGCCTGCACAGCACCTGCAAAACCGAAGATAAATGCTTAAACGTGTTGGCATTTAATACTTAGCTAACGGACACTAACCATGCCGACAAGTGCCTCACCTTCTCATACTGCTGGTCAGCATGTGGCTTCAAACCTCTGAAGCTACATGCAGTATCTGAAAAAAAAGAAAAAGACACATGTAAGATACTGCCAGAAACTGCAGCCAGCCCACAGCAATCCCCATCTCCGGCTCCTTGACCTTGACCGCTCACATGCCCGCCCTCTGTCATTTCAGTCACCCACACTGGGGCCTGCATAGCACATGTAGGACCAAAATGGCACAGGATGCTTCTAACTTCACTAACAATACAATACCTGAAATATAACTGCTACTTCAGCCCACTAATCATCGCTCACCTCACCTGAGTCACCTCTACTGCTAGTATCCCACGGCGCTCATCATTTCATAACCTCAAAATAAATTAAAAACCAAAACCACAGTGTAATGACATAGCCACAAGTTGCATCTTCCCTCTGACACCATGGACCAACCCACCTTCTTAAAGCCATCTGCTCTATTCCTCCACTGCTCTTTGGTACAAATCCTATCCCTCTGCATCTGAAAAAAAATTATTTGTTAGGTAACCCAGCTGAACAGTGATAGCTTTACAATTCTAGAGGTATCGGTTCGTTTTTGAAATACTATCTAGAGTATAACTACATGCTGCTATGGAAAAAAATTTACACCCCACACATACAAGCCTTAACACCTTTGAGATTCAATCTGCTAAACAACTGCTTAACAGCCCCTCCCCACATGGCTCCAATCATCCCCATTAAACAGTACAGAAACAACCATCTACACAGCCTGCCAGTTGCTACTTGATTAGAGATGACGATTCAACCATTGCCTGAACACTCTAGACATATCAATATACTAACTATACACTCTTACTGCTATTCCACCCACCCCAACTCCACACCCCCGGCAGAGTAGCTCCAAGCCACAACACACACATGCAGAGACAAACACCATAAAAAACACTGTAGACAATGCTACTCAAAGATGAGAGAATACTCTCTGCAAGACGACAGATACTCGAACCAGAGATGTTGTCAGGCAAGACGACCTAAAGGGCTGCAAAGGTGAGGCAACGAGGCTCTACGGCAGCCCCAGAAAGGAGTCAAATGCAATGGCCCATAACAAGTTAAGATCTTGACTGAGACGATGAATGCGCAAGAAGCCTGGTTTCAAGACCTAGGAACATAAAGGTTGCAGAGAAGAAGTGCCAGCTGGTGAAAATAGACTGGTATAAGGCAGAGCTGCTGACACAGCCTGGAACAATGCTGCAAAAGAGAACTGGCCAGAAACTTGAAGACATATGACCAAACCAGGATGCAAACTTGTAACACGAGAGAAGAAGCGCCCAACTGGCTCTATGCCAATGAGAAGGGGCAGTTGAGACCCTAGGGATGGCACTGAAGGCACACACTGTGCTCCCTGAATGCCAAGAGCAGTGAAGACATGGAGACCAAAGGAAGGTTTAAGACTCAGAAGACAGAGGGCACAAACTACACAACAACACACAGACGCAGGCTGGAACTGCCCTGACCGGCACACACTAGTCTTGTGCCAACAAGTAACCCGCTCCCTTCACCTGGACAGCCCTCCCCCCTACACCAATTTTAAAACCCCTCTCTGCAATTCCCAACCTTGTCCCCTCCTCCCAGCTCCTCCTCAGCCCTGGTCCTTCAACGTAGCTTGCAAAAGGGCTGGGGGTTTGATTAGATCCTCAAAAAAAACCACCCTAAAACACCACATTGGATAGCTCAGATGTTCCTGCAGTCACCAGGTTCCTCTTCATCTGCAGAAACACAAGTGCCAGCAGTAAGCATCATGTCAGTGGACATCAACCTCTTCAACATGAACCTGCTCCTCAAAAGCAAAATGGCCTTTCACTCTCTGCTCCGCAAAGATTCCAGAGTCGGATGCTGTGGATGTCATCACTTCTGGCACCTAACGTACCAAGAGACAGAAAATTACTGTTGTGCTTGTGAGAAGTCACCACCCTCACGGTCCTCCTCACTACCACCCAGCTCACCCCAGAGGCTCACCCAATTCCAAAGGCAGCCTGCATGGTGCCAGCAAAACCAGTAAGAAACACTTCACTGAATTGCTGCAGGATACTTTGCTCTCCAACACCTACCCATCCGACAAGCACCTCAACTTCTCAGACCACTCATCGGTATGGTGGTTCACCCCTCCGAGCTCATGTACAGCACCTGAAAACAGAGCAAGAGACACATGCTGGAAATAGTGCTGAAACTGCAGGCTGCACACAGCGATTGCAATCTCCCACTCACATACCTTGGCTGCTCACCAGCCCTGCCTCTGCCACATACAGGTTGCAACATTCAGGCTCTGGTACCACCTGGAACAGACAGGCAAGGGAGACTTGTAACTGCAGCAGCCATACAACATGCAAAAAATAACTACCGCTTCAGCCCACTAGTCAAGGCTCACCTTACCCAAGACAACTCAGGTACTAAGATGTTGCCCAGTCATTGCTTCAAGCCTTAAAGTAAGCAAAAAACCCAACCGAAGCTTGTAAACTAATCATACAACTGGTGGCCACATCTTCCCTCTGACAGCATGCACCAGCCCACCTTCTCATAGCGACCGCTCACATCCTCTGTCACCCTTTGGCACACAGCTTGTCCCTCTACATCTGGAAAAGAGATTAAACAGGTCAACCAGATGCACAGTGATAGCTGAAAAACTCCAAAGGTCTTGTTTCCTTTTAGGATTACTACCTAGATTCTAACTACAGCCTGACATTATAAAAAGCTGGTCATGCCCTGTATCTACATAATGCTACAGACAAGACTCTCCTTGCATGCTGCATATATGGCTACTTATTGCAAACTGCCCTGTACACCATTTGCCTTCAGAGTCTAGACTAATCATGGTATTCACTAAAACACTTCATTGCTATTTTTCTGCTAAGCCTATCACTGCTATGCCCCCAGGCACAGCAGCTCCAACCCACACAAAAAACAAGCACAGACCAACACTGCACACAAACAAGACAAATGACAGGACCAAGAGACCTAAGAACGCTCTCTGTAAGAATAACTCCCAAAACAAAGACGCCATGAGGCAAGAAGATCTGGGGAGCCGTGAGGAAAAATCCACAGCAGACCCAGAAAACTCGGATGCTGTGCCCCATGACAAGAAGATATGTCCACAAGCGGGATGAAGCATGCCCAAGAGGCCTTGCGTAAAGGCCTAAGAAAGTAGGGATGAAGGGAAGATATGCCCGAACACAGATCCGTGAAAACAGACCGCTGAAGATCAGACATGCTAATGCAGCCTGTGAGAATGATGCAGAGGATGACTGACCAGACATTTCCAAGATGCAAGACGGATCCACGCTTTAGGCTTGAAATCCAAGAAAAGAAGCACCTGATTGGCACTATGCCAATGAGCACAAGCATTTGAGACCCTAGGAATAGCACCCAGGGGACATACTACACTCCTTGAGCACAAAGAGACACAGAGACCTGAGGAAGGTCTAACACACAAAAGAGACGCTTCACAAACTACACAGCACCACACATTCGCAGGCTGGAACTGCCCTGCCTGGCACAGACTACTCTGGTGCTGAGAAGTAACCCACTCCCTTTACCCAGACAGCACCTCCCCTATGCTAACTTGAAAACCCCTCCCTGCAACTCTCAACTGTGTCCCCTCCTCCCAGACCCTCTCAAGCCCCAGTCCTTCAACTTAACTTTCAAAAGCACCCGTGGTATGAATCCGTTCTTGACAAAACCACACAGAAACCACAATGGCTAACTGGGACATTCATCCAGTCACCAGGTTCCTGTTTGTGATCTGTAAAAGAAAACCACCCACACTTAAACAACTACCAGCAGTAAGCATTATGTCTGACACCACCATTATCTTCGACAACACTCTCCTCCTCAAAAGCGACATGGCCTTCCACTCACCAGCTTCTTGCCAATTCCGAAGTCAGACACTGGGGCCATCCTCACTTCTGGCACCTAAGATAGCAAGAGACATAGAATGTTAGGGTTGTTCTTCCAAGATAATCACCAGCTCCATGCTCCTCCTCGCTACTACCCAGCTCACCTCAAAAGCTCACCCAATTCCTAAGGTTGCCCACAGGGTGCATGAAAAACCCACCAGAAACACCTGCCTGATTTGCCACAGCATACTTGGCTCTTAGATGCCGACCTGGCCAACAACCGCCTCACCTTCCCGAACTGCTTGTTGGCATGCTGCTTTGCCCTTCTGAGCATATCTGAGACACCTGCAAATAGCAAAACAAAGACACATGCTGAAATACTGCCTGAAACCCCAGCCTGCCCACAGAAATTCCCATCTCCTACTCTACCTTGGCTGCTTGCGGGCCCTGCCTCTGCCCTTTACTGGTTGCCACAGCAAAGTTTTGGGAACCACCTGGAAGACAAACAAGGAAGGCTTCTAACTTGACCAACAACACAACACCTGAAAAATAACTCCTACTTCAGCTCACTAGTCATGGCTTACCTTGCCCAAGTCAGCACAGGAGCCCAGATCCCGCTTTGCTCATCACCTACACCTTGAAAGTAAAAACAAAGCCAAAACCTATAGGGTAGTCACACAGCCACCAGTTGCATCATCCCTCTGACACCACACAACAGCCCACCTTCTTACAGCAGTTGCTTGCCTCCTCTGTCAACCTTTAGCCCACAGCTGGTCCCTCTGCATCTGAAGCAATATCAAGCGAGTAACGGTGCTGCAGAGCAATAGCTGAACACCACCAGAGAGCTTGTTTCAATTTAAGATTCCAAACTAGATTCTAAACTACAGCCTCCCATTATAAAAAAGCGTAGTCATCCACCATGTCTGCATAACACTACAGAAAACCCTCCTCTCCTGCTGTGTATATTGCTACTTGCTCCAAAATCACCTGCACACCATTTGCTTATATCATCTTGGCATTTCACAATATTATCTATAAAATCATACTGCTGTTTTTCTTCTGCCACTGCTAGGCCCCCAGGCAGAACAGCTCCAACCAAGACAAAAAAACACACACAGACCAACACTACACACAAATGAAACATGTGACATCAGTGGGGTACATAGGAACACTATAAGAATGATGCCCAGACCAGAGACCCAAGGACACTCTCTGTAACAAGAATGACTCACAAACCATAGACATCATTGGGCAAGAAGACTTAGGGGGCCATGACAAAAAAACCTATAGCAGCCCCGGGAAAGTCAAACACCATGCCCTGTGACAAGAAAATATGGTCTCACCCGGGACAAAGCCTTCACAAGCAGCCTTTCTTGAATATCTAAAACTTTAGGGAAGCAGGAAAAAAATCCAAAAAAAACAGATCCATGAAAACAGACCACTCAAGATAAAAACCGCTGATGCAGCCTGGAACAACACTGCAGAACTAAACCAACCAAAACCTTCCAACATACAACATCGATACACACTTTAAGCTTGTAACGCGATAAAGAAGCTCCCAACTGGCACTACGCTGATGCATCCAGGCATTCAAGACCCTAGAATGACACACATGGGATGTACCTTGCTCCTTGAGTACAGCGATGACATGGAGACTTCAAGAAGGTGTATAACACAGAAAACAGACTGCATGAACTACACCACACACACACAAGCTGGAACTGCCCTACCCACACTAGCCTTGTGCTGACAAGTAACCCTCTCCCTTAATCTGGGCAGCTGTCTCAGCTACATTAACTTAAAAACACCTCCCCCCTGTAATTCCAAACCTTGTCCCCACTTCCCAGCCCCTCCAGGCCCATTCCTTCAACTTAGCTTTGAAAAGGGCTAGTGGTTTGAATCCATCCTCAAGAAAAACAAACCACATGAACTAACTGGGATGTTCCTGCACTCACAAAGTTAGTATTCATCTAAAAAAACCCCAAATAGCAGCAGTAAGCATCATGTCGGTCAACACCAGCCTCTTGCACAACACCCTCCTCCTCAAAAGCAACATGGCCCTCTCTTCACATGCATTATGCCAATGCCAAAGTGGAACACTGTGGCCATCATTGCTTCTGACACTTAAGATACCGACAGACACAAAATTACTGTTGCGCTTATCAGAAATCACAAGCCCCATGCTCATCCTTGCTGTTACCCACCTCACCTCAGAAGGTCATCCAATTCCACAAGCAGCCTGCACAGCACCTACAAAACTAAAAAAAACACCTCAGTGAGTTGCCACAGAATACTTTGCTCTTAGATGAAGACCCAGCTGACAACCACCTCACCTTCTCAGACCTCTTCTCAGCATGGTGCTTCATCCCTCCAAGGCAACATATGGCACCTGCCAAAGCCAAAGCACAAGGCCCATGCTGAGGTGCTGCCCAAAACCACAACCCACCGACAGTGATTCCCTTCTCCGCTCCTTTACCTTGGCCGCTCACCCATCCTGCCTCTGCTGTTTACAGGTTGCCATGTTGAGGCTCAGGTACCACCCGTAAGACAAAAACAAAGGATGCTCCTACTTTCACCAACAATACAACACTGGAACATAAACTGCTACTTCAGACCACTAGTCATGGCTCACCTTGCTCAAGTCACCTCCAGTGCCAATATCCCACTTGGTCATTGCTTCCCACTTCTAAAATAAAAAAACCAAAACCTATAAGGTAGTCGCATAGCCACCAGTTGCTGTGCCCTCCGACACCACGCACCAAGCAACCTTCTTGTAGCGCTCTGCTCACATTTCCCCTGCCACCCATTGGCACACAGCTTGTCTCTCTGCATCTGAAAAGGCAATATTGAACAAGTCACGCAGATGCTGACTGATAGCTGAAAAATTCCAAATGTCTTGATTCCATTTAGAAATACCATCTACAGTTTAACTACAGCCTGCTATTAAATAAACTTCACACCCCACACATACCAGCCTTGACGCCTTTGAGATACTATCTCCATCACGACTGCTGAACAGCCAAATGGCTCTAATTATCACCATCAAACATAATGGACAAGACCATCTAGACAACCTGCCAACAGCTCCTTCATCTGAGATAACTGGACAACTGCTACCTGAAGAGTCTACACATATGAACCTATTAACCATGGGCTCTAACTGCTACTCCACCCACCCCTGACTCTACAACCTCTGGCAGAGCAGCTCCTAGCCAAACACATACACACAAGAGACTGATGCTCGTCTAACGCTACAGACATCATGACTCAGATGAGAGAAGCTCTTGGCAACAAAAACCATGCCCAGACTGGAGATGCTGTCAGGCAAGAACACCTACAGGGCCGCAACACTGAGACAAGAAGGCTCTACGGCTGACCCAGAACAGAGTCAAACATAAAGGCCCATAACAATAAGTTACTGCCCAAACTGAGATGACAGATGCGTGAGAAACCTGGCTTTGAGACCATCGATTGTAGAGGTTGCAGGGAAGAAGTCCCAGTTCATGACAACTGAAGGCTAGACAACAGAGCTCCTGACACAGCCTTGATGAATGCTGCAAGAGAACCGACCGGAAACTTCAAGAGAATTGAGACCAAACCAGGCTTTAAGCTTGTAAGGCAAGAAGACAATCACCCACTAGGTACTATGTCTGTGAGACCCAACAGATGATGCCCAAGACACGTGCTGTGCTTCTTGACCGCAAAGAGCAATGACAACACTAGGACCCAAGGAAAGTCCAAGACAGAGAATACACTACACAAACTACACCACACCAACACAGACTGGAACCGGCCTGCCTGGCACACATACTGTGGTGCTGAGAGTAACCCTACACCACTTTTAAATCTGCACCTGCCACCACCCCACCCCCCCAACCCCAGTTCCCAACCTTGCCTACCTCTTCCCAGCCCCAGTCCTCCACCTTAGCTTTCAGAGTGCTAGGAGTTTGAATCTATCCTCAAGAAAAAACCCACACACAAACCACATGTGCTAACTGGGACATTGCTGCAGTCACTAGGTTCCTCTTCATCATCAGGAAAAACCCAAGTGCCATCATGTCAGTTGACACCAACCTCCTGCTCAACACCCTCCTCCTCTAAAATGAGAGGGCCTTCTACTCACATGCATCGTGCCAATTCCAAACTCAGATGCTGAGGCCATCATTGCTTCTAACACTAGAGGTACCAAGACACACAGAAGCAAGGTGGCCTTCTGCTCACCCGCACCTTGCCGATTCCAAAGTTGGATTCTGTGTGGCCATCATCACCTCTGGCACCTAAGATAGCAAGAAAGAGAAAATAATTGTTGCACCTGCAAGAAGGCACCAGCCCCGTACTCCTCCTTGCTGTCACACAGCTCACCTCAAAAGCTCATGCAATTCCACAAGCAGCCCCCATGGCACCTGCAAAACTGAAGAGAAACACTTCACTGAGTTGTCACAGGATACTTAGCTCTTACACAGCGAACCAGATGACAACCACCTCACCTTCCCAGACTTCTTAACAGCATGCTGCTTCGTCCCTCCAAGCAAACATGTGGCAGCTGCAAAAAACAGACCTAAAAGGCACATCCTGACATGCTCCCCAAAACTTCAGCCTGCCTGCACTGATTGTCATCTCCCAGTCCTTTACCTCAGCTGCTCACCCACCCTGCCTCTGCTGTTTACAGGTTGCTACACTGCGGCTCACGTACCACCCACAAGACACACAAAGGATGCTTGTAACTTAACCAACATTACAACACCTTAACATTAGCTGCTACTTCAGCCCCCTAGTCATCGCTCACCTTGCCAGAGTCAGGTCCATTGCCAATATACAATTAGTCATTGCTTCCCACCTTCAAAATAAAAAAACCTATACCTATAAATTAGGCATACAACCACCAGTCACAGCTTCCCTCTGACACCACACAAACCGCCCTCTGACAGTGCTATGCTCACCTCTATTCCATTGCCCATTGACACGTGACTCATACCTCTACACCTGAAAAGCAATACTCAACAACTCACATGGATGCTGACCAATAGCTTAACAATTCGAGAGGTCTTATTTCCATTTGGGAATGGACCATACACCCTTATCCTATAAATTCTAGGCTTATGAAGGTACTAACTAGACAATCTGACTGCTATTTTCCTCTTGAGTCTATCACTGCTATGCCCCCAGGCAGAGCAGCTCCAACCCAGACAAAAGCCATGCACAGACCAACACTGCACACAAACAAGACAAATGACAGGACCCAGAGACAGAAGATCACTCTCGGTAAGAAGAATGACTCCCAGACCAGAAATGCCATTGGGCAAGAAGACCTACGGGGTCATGAGGAAGAATCTGCAGCAGTTCCAGACAAGTCAAATGCTGTGACCTGTGACAAGAAGATATGGCCGCAACCAGGACAAAGCATGCCCGAGAAGCCTTGCTTAAAGATCCAAGAATGGAGGGAAGAAGTCCCAGAAAATGGATCCATGAAAGCAGACCACTCAACATGAGACATGCTGATGTGGCCTGGAACAATGCCACAAAAGAGGACCGACCAGAAACTTCAAGACGCAAGACCTATTCACGCTCTAGACCTGAATTTCAAGAAAGGAAGTGCCCAGTTAGAACTACGCCAGGCATACAGGCATTCAAGACCCCAGGGATGGCACCCAGGAGACACTGTGCTCCTTGAGCACAGAGATGACACAGAGACTTCAAGAAGGTGTATGACACAGAATACAGACCACACAAACTACACCACACAGACACAGGCTGGAACTGCCCTGCCCACGCTACTCTTGTGGTGACAGGTAACCCGCTCCCTTTACCTGCCCAAAGGCGACTGTTACTGGACAGCCCTCTCCCCTATGCTAACTTTAACACCCTCCCTGCAATTGCCAACCTTATCCCCTCCAACCAAAGCCCCCTCCTCAATCCCTGTGCTTCCATGTGGCTTTCAAAGGGCTAGGAGTCTGAACCAATCCTACACTATAATCCACATAGGCTAACCAGAATATTTCTGCAGTTACCAGATTCCTCTTCATCATCTTCACAAAATCAGTGTCAGCAGTAAGCATCACATCCATCAATGCCAAGTTGTTCCACAACAATCCCCCTCCTCAAAAAAAAGGTGGCCTTCTGTTCACCTGCAACATGCCAATTCCAAACTTGGATGCAGAAACTGCCATTGCTTCTAGCACCTAATATACCAAGAGACGAAAAACTGTTGTTGCGCTTGTAAGAAGTCACCAGCCCCATGCTCCTCCTTGCTACTATCCCAGCTCACCTCAATTCCAATTCCAAATGCAGCCTGAATGGCACCTAAGAAACAAAAAATAAACACCTAACTGAGTTGCCAACATAATTACCTACTCTTAGATATAGACCCAGCTGACAAGCACCTTACCTTCCTAGACCACTCACTGTCCTGCAGCTTCACCCCTCAGAGCCTGCTCAGAGAACCTGAAAAAAAAAAGTAAAAAGGCACATGCTGAGATACTGTTCAAAACTACAGCCTTCCCATCTTTCATTCCTTTACCTTGGCTACTCATCTGCCTGGGTTACACCATTCTGCTTGGGTACAGGCCATAAAACACAAACAAGGGACACCTGTAACTCAACCAACAATACAATACCCAGAAATTAAATACTTTTTGACCCTGCTAGTCATAGATCACCTTCCCAAAGTCACCTCCAGCACAATAGCCCTCTTCACTCGTTGCTTTAACCTTCAAAAGAATAAGTCCTAAACCTATAAGCTGCTTACTCCTGATGTTTATAATCTGAGACACCTGCTACAAGATGCCAAGGTTACAGGAAAAAGTTAGCACTCCAGAAGCAAATAGATAGGCAATAAGCTGCCCCATACCCTGAAAACCACTATGAATTATGCAACTGCTGCTTTCTTAATAAATACTAAAAATCTATATACAAACACATAAAAAGGCTCACTTTAAGCCCTGCTAGATATTCTCATCATCAGTTCTCTTACCAAAGATTATATCAGCTACATACACAAGACACAGCACAACAACTAGAAAACATTATGTTACACCTTTAATAAACTCAGGAATTCCAAAAAAAAAAAGAAAGTACCTAGAACAAAAAACCCCTACGTACTTTTAAAACATCTTGCCACCTGTGAACATTGAATACCAAATTACTGACTAAAAAAAAAAAAAAGGCCACTACATATGCTGCAGAACCTAGACAGATCCCGAAACTCTTACCTCAAACAAACACCTCCACGTGTCTAAATATCAAAAGACATATAACCAAATATCTTAAACAATGCAAAAACAGCAATCAACCGAAAAAACAAGAAAGCACTGACACAAAAGAAGCCCAAAGGCAGAATGAGCTCCCTGAGCACAGGCTGTGCCTCTTATACCCGGAGCCTCGCCCACCACCTGTCCCACAATCACCTGGGGAAGGGGAGGGGTGAATCACCCAAAGACATAAAGGCAGGCGGAGAGGCACCATATAATTTGTTTCTCTGCCTTAAATTTATAGCATATAAAATACTGCAGAAAGAAAATGACCCTTACCGCAAACAATTATACCCGCTCTTCTGCTCCAATTACATCTATTGCATCAGCAACGTGAGCAGGTAAAGAATGAAACTTATTTTTCCTGGGGTATACATAGAAAAAGATAGACGTCATACTAGACAATGTAAGACAGTAACTAATTACGAGTAATAACAAGGTTATTATTAAAACTTGCGGGGTTTAGCTTCCTATTAAAAAAAAACCAAAATGCTATAGGGTTACACTTAATTTACAACAAGACCACGCATACTACCTAACTTCTACCAGAGCTACGTTCCAGGTAGAAGAGAATGACAAAGCAGAACTGGAACCCATAAGAATCCCTTCTCAAAAACACCTTGGGTTTCAAAGGAAATTATTTACTTTAAATTGCTGATGATTCAGAGTCATATTAATAATCTCTCCAGCTAACTCCCTTAGGAGAACTGGATAAGTCGCAAAGGACAGAAAACATCAAAAAAACATTGAAATACAAGCAACTTATCAAGCTGTATGAAGGCACCTAATTAGCACCTAAGTAGCTAGAACAAAAATAAATTGCAAAACACAAGCAAAACACGACTGAAGATGTCTCGATAAAAATAGACAAAGCCTATCATCTCCTCTGGAAAACTCGAGACGGGATCTTAGGCGACAATATACATGTTTAATATTCAAGATATCAAACCCAAACATACTATAAGACAGAAAAAAAAAAACCTCTCTGGACCAGAAAAAAGTCTTCACAAATGGTTCTGACAGAACAAGAGGCATGGTCACAGTAAGTAGAAAAGTCCAAAATGGGCCAGACAGACCAAAGAACTGAGTGATGCAACAAGCTCAAAAGGGAATTGAACAAAATACGGATGTCCTCAGGGGACGGGGGACACAATGGAGGCGGACCAAACGGATGAGAAGACACAAAGACTGACCAGAGTAACATGTGCAGACTCAGGAAGCGTTCTGAGGAGAAAAGAGCGGAGCAAAGCACTCTCCTGAGCTAAAACAGGGTTCTAGGGCACAGGAGATGTCTCATGAGAGCTCAACAAAGGTAGCAGAAGACTCCCAACTGGACCTGAAAGACCAAACGAGCCTCAGAGACAACAAGGAGGAAGTCTTGAGGGGATATCAACAAAGTACAGATGTCATCAGGGATCCAGGAGCTGAATGAAAGCATACTAAATGACAAAGAGTAAGATAAGAGCGCTCTGAAGAGCACACAAAAAGAAAAATGAAAGGGAACTAAGGGGCTACAAGAGTCCTGTGGAGTACAAGAAAGGACTGGGAAGACATAGTGGAAAAATTATGAGGGGGCAGGGTAAGAAAAGAGGACTTGGAGACACAGTGAGGGCCGTGGAGACTCAGGAGGACATCTAGGCAAACTACAGGTGACTGAGACAGAGCAACTGACCAGAGACACCCTCAATGACAGAGAGAAAAATAAAGGACACCAGCACAGCAAAGAAAGAATGGAGGCTCTGATGGGACAAGAGAGAGAGAAAACAAGATAAAGTGTACAAGGTGCAGTGAGGTCTCATTTACCATCACGACTGTGAGGAGACGGATGCCAAGGACTGCTAATAGACAAGGCAAGGCTTGGGATGACAAGGAGGAACTCGGGTGGTAATCTGAGCAGAGTTCAGACATTCTCAGATGGCAAGGGACTGAACATAGAAATCCTAGATAGCATAGAGGAACAAATGAGTGTTCTGTGGCTCAAAGATGTCCCGACCTAAAGTGCTAAAATATGGAGGTGGAGCACAAGAAAGGTCTCTGGAGACATGGTGCATGGGAGAGGAAACATCCTGACAGAACCACTCAGACAGAAAAAGGATTGGGAAATCAACCACTAAATTCAAGGGGGATCTCAACTTAGAAAACATGTCATCAGAGAGCCAGGGAGCAGGCTGAGGCATTGCTGGAGGGAAAAGACAGCAGAATGACTAGGTTTGGGTCACAGATAACAAACTCGGGAAGTCTTCTAAGGGAACGAGAGAAATGTGAAGTCCACCACAAAGTTGAAACTGTGCTAAGGACAACCTCAAAGACATCATGACACCATTACAGGGTGTGCCAGTGACACAAGGAGGAAATCTGGAGGGGATTTGCGCAGAATACAGATATCCTCAGGAGGCCGGGGATAAAAGGAGGCACCCCAGTGCTTTGCAGCACAAACAAACCCAAGGACGGGTTTCTAAGGGAACGAGAGAGGCTCAAACTCCGTGACAGAGCTAAAAACAGGGCTGCAGTACACAAAGGAGGTCTCAGGAGGCACGGTTACTAGGAGCGGAGGGGTCACGAGAGGCTCGGAGGCACGAGAGAGATCGAAAGGGAGGTAGAGCGCTACCAAAATGCTGCGGAGTACGAGGAAGGTCTCAGGAGGCATCCCCGACGGCATAGAAAAGAAAAAGAATGCTCTTTTTTGACAACGGAGCTCTTGGGAGACGTGCGATTGCAACAGAATGAGTCCAAAGAGGGCTTAGAGAGCTAAAAATTTGCTGCAGAGAAGGTCGAAGACCTCAGGAGGCATCGTGCCAGTAGCAGAGGGGTTCTGAGAGGGACGGACAAAAGAAGACTCGAGGACATGATCAAGTAGTCCAGAGGGGATTTGAACAGACTACAGATGTTCTCAGGGGACCAGGGACTGCACAGAGGAATGCTAGCAAGCACAGAAGACAACATGAGTGTTCTGGAAATGAAAGATGGCATCAGGAAAGGTTCCCAGGGAGCGAGAAGAGCTCAAAGTGCACTACAGAGCCAAAAGACGGCTGTGGGGCACGAGGTTGTGCTCAGGAGACACGACGACGGCAGGAGAAGGGTGCCGAGAGTGAAAGAGAGACAGAAAGTGGCTCTGGGACCCAATGCCAAACTCAGGAAGGTGTCCCAGCAACGTACAGATACGCTCAGGGGACGAGCGACAGAACGGAGACATCCTAGATGGCGCTGAATGAGGTAAGAGAGCTCTGAGGCACAGACACAGCCTGAGGAAGGGTTCTGTCTCAATAGGAGAGATACAAAGAGGGCGGCAGAGCTCCAAGGGTGCCACAGGGCACAATGACGCTCTTGGGAGGCGTCGCAACACGAACGACAGGGCTGAGGGGGCGGGGGAGCACGGACACGGAGACAGACCAAAGGATTGCTGACACAATGAGATACTCAGGGGACCGAGGACCAAACGGAGGCATCGGACGTGACAGAGGGGAAGGCGAGAGTGCTCTGGGGCAAAAAGAAAGCCTGAGGAGGAGTTGTCTCTGGATAAGAAACATACAAAGCCTGCTGCAGAACTGAAGGATGGCCGTGGAACGCAAGGACACGCTCAGGAAGCATCGTGGCAGAGATAGAGGGGTGCTGAGGTGGCCAGAGAGACAGGAGAAGGCTCAAGGGCACTCGGAGGGGATTTGAACAGAGTACAAATGTGAGGGAGAGACGGACCCATTGGAGGCCATCGAGATGGAGGAGAGGACAAAACCACTACTCTGAGGAAGAGGGATGACCCAAGGAGATGTTCCGACTAACCAAGGGGGTACGAATTACACTCCAGAGATAAAAGCATGCCAAGGAGGCCCTCTAAAGCCTCAGGATGAACTGAGAGAATAAGGAAAAAAAAAAACCACAAAGAAAATTTAAAAGGCAACAGGATATGTGACAAGCAAAAAAGAATTAGAAACCAGGGATGTACTGCTTGATAAAAGTAGACACAAAAAGAAAATTTTAAAGGCAAAAGGGGACAAGGCAGAGGAGGAAAACTCTCAAAATACGGACAGAAAACTAGATAAAATTAGGCATAGAAAAAAAATAGAAAAACGAGGACATTACAGGAGGAAAAATTGAAAAAATAGGGACAAGAAATTAAACAAACAGAGACATAGAAAAAAACCTGAGAAATTGAGAGAGTACCCAAAAGACAAGAAAGAATTTAAAAATAGGGACCAGAACTGGATAAAAGCCAACGTAGAAAAAAATTTGTAAAGCAAAAAGATGGAGGAAGTGAGGGGAAAAAATTAAATCGTAGAAACATTGACCTAAAATAGTGACTGGCCATTACTTGCTGGAGGCACCTGCCTGCAGGACCCCCTCAGATTTCATTCTCAGCCAAATCTCCTACATCATGTCCCTCAGGTATGCATGCCAGGGGAGACCATTCCCAGCTAAAGGGAGGAATTGAAAAATGGGGACAGTAAGCAATATAGAGGGACATATAAATATAAAAGTTGAAATAGCGACACGGTACAGGACAGTTAGGAAGACATTAAGGAATAAAGACATGGAGACGCATACGGGCATACACCGAAAGAGAAACTAGAAGGGAGCGGGGTAGAGGAAACACAGAAAGACTTTTAAAATAGGGACAGGGAAGAAGATAGAAATAGAAAGAAAATTCAAAAAGTGTCAGAGTACAATTCACACAGACAAGAATTAAAAAATAAGGCCAGGGATCTGGAGAGAGACATACGTATAAAGAAAATTGGAAAACCAAGGGGTAAAGGAAAGAAATAAGAAATATGAAAAGAGGGCCCAATAGAGGGAGGCATAAAAAGGAAGTTTGAAAAAAAAAATAGAATCAGGGAGACACATGGGGGAGGCATAGAATTGAAATTTAATAAGTAATGGCGTACAAGGCAGTGCAGAAAAACTGAAAAATAGGGAGAGGGAGACAGTTAGAGAGAGACATGGAAAAAATTTAAAAGGCAATGGGGTACTGGGCAGAGTTAGCAGAAGAATAACAAGGTTTTGGGAGCCGTACAGGTAGATGGGTGAGCAGAGATGGACACAGAGGAAGGGAGGCAGGCAGACATCTGGAGAAGGGTGGCAGATATGGGCGAGCGCTCAGAGGATGCACTGCATTTGCTTATGCCAGCAGGAGACCTTCACCAGCCTTAAGCTTCTGTCTCTGCCTCTGCCCCTTCCTCCTCCACAGTGCCGCCTGCCCGATCTTCACCCACTCAGCAGCTCGCAGCGGATGCCTTGATGGTCCTCACCACATGACAGCTCACACACATAACCGATGGAGGCACCGAGCTCCCAGCACCACAAGCTGGTGGTCTTTGTCAGGGACAGCTCCGAGGGATCCTACCTTGCCACAGGAACTGGCCATTCCTTGCTGGAGGCAAGACACCCTTAGATTCCCTCCTCAGCCAGTTCCCCTTTGCCAGCTCCCTCAGGCAGGTGTGCTCAGGCAGCCCCATTTACAGCTGAAGCCCCTTTACACAGCAGGGCCAGCCCCATCCTCAGCCTCACTGGCCACACCTGGGGCTGCCCCAGCTCCAGGCCCAGCTGGAGCCCATTGGCAACAGGGGCCCCTGCCAAAGCCCCCAGCACATCCCCCCCTCCCTGCACCTGTCCACAGCCACGAGCTCTGCACCCAGGGGCTGCAAACACATCCAGGGGCACAGAGGCGGCAGGAAAAGTGTATTCATTAAAGCACATAGGGAATCCCGGCAGTGAGCTGGCTCCAAGGAAATGAGGAAAAAATTTCAAAAAAGCGACGGTGAACTAAAACGAAGACGTAGAAAGAAAGTCTAAAAAGCGATGGAACAGAACAAAGAGAAGCAATACTGAAAAACAGCCAGCAAGGGGAATGAAAGTAGGCATAGGAAGAACATTTAAGAAGTGAGGGGGATTAGGGAAGTAAATGAAGTATTACAAAAAGTGGAACAGCGAACTAAAAGAGATGTAGAAAAAACCCCTTAAAAAGCGACGGCGTTAAGGAAAGACAAGAAAGAATTTTTTTTTAAAAAAAAAAGTAAAGGTAGGCAAATAAAGACCGCGAAGGGGATAAAAGTAGACAGAAAATTTAAAAAGCAATGGTGATTAAGGAAATAAAGACATGCTAAAGACAGCAAATAGGTTAAAGTAGATGTAGAAGCAGAAAGAAAGTGTAAAAGGGTCAGGGCACACGATAGCCAGGAAAGAATTAATAAACAGTGATACGCAGCTTGATAAAAGTAGACGTAGAAGGAAAAATTTACAAGGGATTGTGCACAGGACAGACAAGGAAAATGAAAAAAAATAGTGACGGTGAACGGAGAAATAGAAAGGAACCTTAGAAGCGACGGGGCACAGAAAAGAGAGGCATACATTACAAAATAAAGACAGTGAACTGGATGAAAGTAGACAGAGAAAGAAAATTGTAAAAGCGACCAGGTACGCGGCAGGTTTTCAAAATATTTAAAGTATTTTAAGGTATTTTTAAAAATTTAAAAAACTTAAAAATCAACAATAGGCAGCTTCATAAAAGTAGAAAGGGCGTCATGGTTTAACCCTGGCTGGCAAGTAAGCACCATACAGCTGGGATGGGGGGGAGAATTGGAAAGGTAAACATGAGAGAGACACTCTCGTGGGTTGATACAAAACAAGTTTAATAATTAAAAACAAATTTTAAAAAAACCAAACAAGCGATGCAAATGCAAACACATGCTCACCACTACCCGACCGATGCCCAGCCCGTCCCGAGCAGCGGTCCCCCCCACCCACCAACCTCCCCCCCCCCACCCAGTTTTATTGCTGAGCACGACGTCATACGGTCTGGAATATCCCTTTGGTCAGCTGGGTCAGCCGTCCCGGCCGCGACCATTCCCAACCCCTCGTGTACGCCCAGCCCACTCGCTGGCAGGGCAGGGTGAGGAGCAGAGCAGCCCTTGACGCGGCGCAAGCGCTGCTCAGCAGTAACCGACACCTCCCGGTGCTATCAATGCTGTTTTCAGCACAAATCCAAAAACGTAGCCCAGTACCGGCTACCGTGAAGAAAACTAACTCTATCCCATCCGAAACCTGCACACACAGAAACAAAAATGTAAGAAGCTGTGGTACAGGAAACACAGGAAAAAATTCAAAAAATGGGGACGGAAAACTAGATAAAGAGAGACATAGAAAGAAAGTCTAAAAAGGGACGGGGTACGGGAGAGACAGGAAAACGGTTTAAAAATAGGGACAGCAAACATAATAAGTGTTGATATAGAAAGAAACTTTAATAGGCGATGGCATTAAGACAGAGAAGAACAAATTAAAAAATAAGGCTAGGGTAAAAAAAAAAAATAGAGATGCACCTGGAAATAAAACGTTGAAAGTGACATGGCACACAACAGACAGGAATAAGTGAAAATATGTGGACAGGGAGTTCAATGAAAGTAGACATAGAATGAAAAGTGAAAAAGCAAGGGGTTCCAGACAGGCAGGAAAAGTGTTAAAAATAAAGACAGCGACGTGGTTAAAGTAGACGCGGAAGGAAAATTTGAAAAGCAAGCAGGTAAAGGACAGGCGGGACAAAAATTAAAAATGGGTACAGAAAATGGGATAAAAGTTGACACAGCAAGAAAATTCAAAAAGCAAAGGCATTAAGGAAAGACAAGAAAAATCACTTAAAAATTGGGGTAGGGTGATGAGAGGGAGACCTAGGCAGAAAATCATAAAAGCAAAGGCATTAAGGAAAGACAAGAAAAAGCTACAAAATACGAATAGGGAGAAATATACAGAGAGACATAGCAAACTTCAAAAGCCATGGGGTACAGAGCAGGCAGGAAACAAATAAAAAAGACAGACGGTGAATTGGTTAAAGTAGACATGGCAAGAAAAGTCTTAAAAGCGACAGGGTACAGGATAGACAGGAAGACATAACAAATAGGGACAGCACAGTGGATAAACTTTGACATAGAAAGAAAATTGGAAATGTGGTGGCTTTAAGGAAAGACAAGAACAAATTAAAAAGTGAGAACAGAGGCAAAAATAGGCACACGTAGCAGTAAAGGTAAGAAGCGAGGGGATACACTACGCGGGAAAGAATTCAAAAATAGGGATGGGGAGCTTGGTAAAAGCAGAGGTAGAAAGAAAACTGAAGAAGCGACAGGGTCCAGGATAGATGGGAGAGCATTAGAAAATACAGACGGTCAATGGATAAAAGTGGCCATAGAAACAAAATTTTAAACTGACGGAGTACAGTATAGACAGGAAAAAAAAAGAAAAAGGAAGGACAGGAAACTAAGTAAGTGGAGACCTAGAAAGAAGATTTGTAAAGCAACTGGGTACAGGACAGAGAGGGAGGAGTTAAAAAGAATCGGGACCCGAGTCAGATAGAGGGAGACAGAAAGACATTTTTAAAAGTGTCGGACTACAAGAAAAACAGGAAGGAACTGAAAAATAGGAAGAGGGATGAGAAGAGAAGGGAAGGAAACACTGAAAGAAAATTTAAAAGGTGACAGGGTATACGGAAGAAAGGGAGGAAATAAAATTTAGGGGAAGGGAGCCAGATAAAGGGAATTGTTGAAAGAGAAATTAAAGAGCAGTGGGGTACGAGAAATATAGGGGAGAATTAAAAAAAAAAAAAAAAAAAAAAATCAAGGAAGGGAGCCAGACAGAGGGAGACGTAGAAGGAATTTTAAAAAGCACTTGAGTACGAGAAAGATAGACAAGAATTAAAACATAGGGACAGGGAGATGGAGAGGGGACAAAGTAGAAAGGAAACCTAAACAGCGATCGAGGACAAGCAACACAGGAGTGTTAAAAAAAGCAGGGACAGGGAGATGGCTAGAAGGAACTGTAGTTAAAGAAAATTTTAAAAGCAACGGGGTATAAGAAACACAGGAAATAATGACAAAATAGCAACAGGGAGATAGCTAGAAGGAAACATGGAAAGAACATTTAAAAAGCGATGGGGCACAGGAGAGTGAGAGGAATTAAAAAATAGAGACAGGGTGTTGGAGAGAGGGAAACATAGAAGGAGAAATTAAAATGCAACGGGGTAGAAGGAACACAGGAAACCACGAAGAAGTAGGGAGAAGGAGCCCAGAGAGGAAAACGGAGGGAAAAAAAAAAAACCTGGATAGGTGAAGTGGTACAGGGCAGAGTTGGCAGAAGAGTAACAAGTTTTGGGGAGCTGGACAAGGTAGGTGGGCCGGCAGAGAGGGAGACAGAAGCAAGGACAGGCAGGGAGGTCAGGCAGAGATCTGGGGAAGGGCGGCAGAGATGGACCGGGCCGCACAGGAGAGAACGCGTGACTCACCACAGCTCCGGGCACTGGCAGGAGACCTTCACCGCCCCAACGCTTTTCTCTCTGCCTCAGCGGCAGGCGCCTCAATGCTCTTCTACCTCCAGGCTTCCCAGCGGCTCACCCATGCAGCCAGTGGAGGCACCGAGCTCCCAGCACTGCGTGCTGGTGGTGCGTTCTGTCAGGGACGGCTCGGCGAGCCCCTTCGTGGCTGCAGGGACTGGCCGTTCCTTGCTGGAGGCACCTGCCTGCAGGGCCCCCTTGGGTTCCCTCCTCCTCAGCCAGCTCCCCTTTGTCAGCTCCCTCAGGCAGGCGTGCCCTGGCAGCCCCCTTTACAGCTAGAGCCCCTTCACACAGCAGGGCCAGCCCCATCCTCAGCCTCACTGGCCACACCTGGGGCTGCCCCAGCTCCAGGCCCAGCTGGAGCCCATTGGCAACAGGGGCCCTGGCCAAAGCCCCCCAACACATCCCCCCCTCCCCAGCACCTGTCCACAGCCACAAGCTCTGCACCCAGGGGCTGCAAACACATCCAGGGGCACAGAGGAGGCAGGAACAGTTTATTCCTTAATGCACATTAGGAATGCCGGCAGTGAGCTGGCTCCAAGGCTCGGTGCCCAAAGGCAGCAGGCGAGAAGGAAAAGAGGGAAGAGGCAAGCAGGAGGAAGGACAGAGGGCGGTAGAGAAGAGGCGTGGGACAGGGAGCCAGAAAATGGTATGCTGGGAACAAAAAAGAGGGACGGGGAGCCGCACAAGGATGGAGCGAGAGAGAGAGAGAGAAATGGAGGGCAGTGAGGAGGAGGATGGGGAGATGGAGCAATAAATAAGAGGGGGAGGGAGCAGGGCTGAGAGATGGAAAGGACCGAGCAGGGTGACAGGAAGAGCAGAGAGGGACAGAGAGAAGGAGACACCCGCAGGCAGGAGACAGAGAGACGGAGGAGGGGGATTTTTTCCCCGGCAGGAAACTGGATAGAGGGAGACAGAGAGAAAACTGCAACAGGGGAATAAAGCGGAAGGAATTTAAAAAGGAAAAAAAAAAAAAAAATATGGACGGGAAGCCGGACAGAGGCAGTCATAGAAAGAGAAATGAAAAAGCGACAAACACGGGCCAGAAATAAAAATCAGAGCACGTAAGACGGATGGAGGGAGAAATAGAAAGGAACGGGACAGAGAGGCCGGGAATTTTAAAAATTGTCAAGGGGAGCTCTGCAGAGGGAGATTCGAAAGAGTAAAGAAAAAGCGATGGGCTATGGGAAATGCAGGAAAGAAAAAAACGAGGCAGTGAACCAGGTAAATGGAGTCACAGAAATAAAATTTTAAAAGCAACATGGAACACGACAGGAAAGAATTAAAAACAAGGGAAAGGGAACCAGGTAAATGGAGACATAAAATTTAAAAAGCGACAGGGTAAGGAGAAGAGAAAAAACGCCCCAAACCAAAAAATAGGGAGAGCAAACCGGAGAAAAGACGAGCGAGAAAGAAACATTCAAAAGCGACGGGGTACGCAACAGGCGGGAAAGAATTAAAAAATAGGGATAGGGAGCTGGATAAAAGCAGACGTGGAAGGCAACGTGAAAACGCGAAGAGGTACGGGACAGCCAGCAGAGAACTAAAGACAGGGCCAGCAAACTAGATTACCGGTGCATATAGAAACAAAATTTTAAAAGCCAAGGGTTGAAGAGAGAGAAAAAAGTAACAAAATAGAGACAGCGATCGAAATAAACAGAGGCACACGAAGAAAATTCATAAAGTGAAGCGCAGGCTGCGGGACAGACAGGAAAGAATGAACAAATCAACACATTGGATGGGATAGAATTAGATCGAGAAAAACTAAAAAGCCACCTCTCTTAGGAAAGACAAGAAGAAACTAAAAAAATAAAGAAAGGATGACAAAGAGAATGACACATACAAAGTAAATTGAAAAAGCAACGGGGTACACAACCTACTGAAAACTACTGAAAAATAAGGATAGGAAGCTTGACACAGGAAGAGGTAGAAAGAAAATTTCAAAAACTACTGGGTAGAGGACAAACAGGAGAAAATGTGAAAAAAAAAAAAAACCAACCCCAAACGAGATAAAAGTATACATAGAAGCAAAACTTTCAAAGCCAAGGGACTAAGAGAGGCAAGCATTAAAAAAGTAGCAACAGCAAACTAAACAAAGACGGACAGAAATTGTAAAAAGCGACTAAGGCACTAAGGAAAGAGAAGAAATAATTAAAAAATAAAGACAGTAAACGGGATAAACTTAGAGAGAAAATCTTAAAAGCAATGGGGACTGAAGAAAGAACAAAAAAATGTTCAAATAGGGACGGTGAACTAAACCGGAGACGTAGAAAGAAAATCTAAAAAGCAACGGGACTGAGGAAAGACAAGAAATTAAAAATAAAGATAACGAAGGGACTACAAGTCAGCATAGATCTAACGTTAAAAAAGCGAGGGGCATTAGGGAAATAAACGGCAAAATTAAAATATAGGGACAGTAAACTAAGAGAGATGTAGGAAAAAAGCCTTAAAAAGCAAGGGCACTAGCGAGAGAGAAGAAAAAAAAATTAAAGGAAAAGAAAGCAAAATAAAGACAGCAAACGGGGTGAAAGTAGAAAATTTAGCAAGCGATGGCGATTACGGAAACGAATGGAAGAAAAATTTAAAAATAGGGACAGCGAACTGAAACCGACGTAGAAAGAAAATTTGTAAAGCGCCGGCACTAAGGACAGATAAGTAGCAATTAAAGAAAGACACCAACCGGGATAAAATTAGACAGAAAACTGTAAAAGCACCAGGGATTACGGAAATAAGGAAAAAAGGAAATCATAGCGACACTGAACTAAAATGGAGAAGTAGAAAGAAAACTTAAAAGGCTATGGCCCTGAAGACAGACAAGAAATAATGAAAAATAAAGATATCGACGGGAAGAAGAGTAGGCATAGAAACTGCGTTTAAAAAGCGATGGGAGTTAGTGGGGAAAAAAGGCAAAAAATTCACTAGCGACAGCCAACTCCAACAGAGGTCGTAAGAAAAGTTTAAAAGCGACGGCACTAAGGAGAGAGAAGAAATAACTAAAAAATAAAGACAGCAAAATAAAGACAGCAAACGGGATCAAAGACGAGAGACCATTTTAAAAGCAGCGGGGATTAAAGAACTAAGGAAAAAATTTTAAAATGGGGACGGCGAACTAAAGCGGAGACGTAGAGGCAAAATCTAAACAGCGGCGGCACGAAGGAAAGCCAAGAAAAAATAATTAAACACTAAAGACGGCAAACGAGAGAAAAGTAGGAAGTTTTGAAAGCAACGGGGACTAAGGAAATGAGGAAAAAATTTCAAAAAAGCGACGGTGAACTAAAACGAAGACGTAGAAAGAAAGTCTAAAAAGCGATGGAACAGAACAAAGAGAAGCAATACTGAAAAACAGCCAGCAAGGGGAATGAAAGTAGGCATAGGAAGAACATTTAAGAAGTGAGGGGGATTAGGGAAGTAAATGAAGTATTACAAAAAGTGGAACAGCGAACTAAAAGAGATGTAGAAAAAACCCCTTAAAAAGCGACGGCGTTAAGGAAAGACAAGAAAGAATTTTTAAAAAAAAAAAAAAAAAGTAAAGGTAGGCAAATAAAGACCGCGAAGGGGATAAAAGTAGACAGAAAATTTAAAAAGCAATGGTGATTAAGGAAATAAAGACATGCTAAAGACAGCAAATAGGTTAAAGTAGATGTAGAAGCAGAAAGAAAGTGTAAAAGGGTCAGGGCACACGATAGCCAGGAAAGAATTAATAAACAGTGATACGCAGCTTGATAAAAGTAGACGTAGAAGGAAAAATTTACAAGGGATTGTGCACAGGACAGACAAGGAAAATGAAAAAAAATAGTGACGGTGAACGGAGAAATAGAAAGGAACCTTAGAAGCGACGGGGCACAGAAAAGAGAGGCATACATTACAAAATAAAGACAGTGAACTGGATGAAAGTAGACAGAGAAAGAAAATTGTAAAAGCGACCAGGTACGCGGCAGGTTTTCAAAATATTTAAATATTGAAAGTATTTTAAGGTATTTTTAAAAATTTAAAAAACTTAAAAATCAACAATAGGCAGCTTCATAAAAGTAGAAAGGGCGTCATGGTTTAACCCTGGCTGGCAAGTAAGCACCATACAGCTGGGATGGGGGGGAGAATTGGAAAGGTAAACATGAGAGAGACACTCTCGTGGGTTGATACAAAACAAGTTTAATAATTAAAAACAAATTTTAAAAAAACCAAACAAGCGATGCAAATGCAAACACATGCTCACCACTACCCGACCGATGCCCAGCCCGTCCCGAGCAGCGGTCCCCCCCCACCCACCAACCTCCCCCCCCCCCCCCCCCAGTTTTATTGCTGAGCACGACGTCATACGGTCTGGAATATCCCTTTGGTCAGCTGGGTCAGCCGTCCCGGCCGCGACCATTCCCAACCCCTCGTGTACGCCCAGCCCACTCGCTGGCAGGGCAGGGTGAGGAGCAGAGCAGCCCTTGACGCGGCGCAAGCGCTGCTCAGCAGTAACCGACACCTCCCGGTGCTATCAATGCTGTTTTCAGCACAAATCCAAAAACGTAGCCCAGTACCGGCTACCGTGAAGAAAACTAACTCTATGCCATCCGAAACCTGCACACACAGAAACAAAAATGTAAGAAGCTGGGGTACAGGAAACACAGGAAAAAATTCAAAAAATGGGGACGGAAAACTAGATAAAGAGAGACATAGAAAGAAAGTCTAAAAAGGGACGGGGTACGGGAGAGACAGGAAAACGGTTTAAAAATAGGGACAGCAAACATAATAAGTGTTGATATAGAAAGAAACTTTAATAGGCGATGGCATTAAGACAGAGAAGAACAAATTAAAAAATAAGGCTAGGGTAAAAAAAAAAAAAAATAGAGATGCACCTGGAAATAAAACGTTGAAAGTGACATGGCACACAACAGACAGGAATAAGTGAAAATATGTGGATAGGGAGTTCAATGAAAGTAGACATAGAATGAAAAGTGAAAAAGCAAGGGGTTCCAGACAGGCAGGAAAAATGTTAAAAATAAAGACAGCGACGTGGTTAAAGTAGACGCGGAAGGAAAATTTGAAAAGCAAGCAGGTAAAGGACAGGCGGGACAAAAATTAAAAATGGGTACAGAAAATGGGATAAAAGTTGACACAGCAAGAAAATTCAAAAAGCAAAGGCATTAAGGAAAGACAAGAAAAATCACTTAAAAATTGGGGTAGGGTGATGAGAGGGAGACCTAGGCAGAAAATCATAAAAGCAAAGGCATTAAGGAAAGACAAGAAAAAGCTACAAAATACGAATAGGGAGAAATATACAGAGAGACATAGCAAACTTCAAAAGCCATGGGGTACAGAGCAGACAGGAAACAAATAAAAAAGACAGACGGTGAATTGGTTAAAGTAGACATGGCAAGAAAAGTCTTAAAAGCGACAGGGTACAGGATAGACAGGAAGACATAACAAATAGGGACAGCACAGTGGATAAACTTTGACATAGAAAGAAAATTGGAAATGTGGTGGCTTTAAGGAAAGACAAGAACAAATTAAAAAGTGAGAACAGAGGCAAAAATAGGCACACGTAGCAGTAAAGGTAAGAAGCGAGGGGATACACTACGCGGGAAAGAATTCAAAAATAGGGATGGGGAGCTTGGTAAAAGCAGAGGTAGAAAGAAAACTGAAGAAGCGACAGGGGCCAGGATAGATGGGAGAGCATTAGAAAATACAGACGGTCAATGGATAAAAGTGGCCATAGAAACAAAATTTTAAACTGACGGAGTACAGTATAGACAGGAAAAAAAAAGAAAAAGGAAGGACAGGAAACTAAGTAAGTGGAGACCTAGAAAGAAGATTTGTAAAGCAACTGGGTACAGGACAGAGAGGGAGGAGTTAAAAAGAATCGGGACCCGAGTCAGATAGAGGGAGACAGAAAGACATTTTTAAAAGTGTCGGACTACAAGAAAAACAGGAAGGAACTGAAAAATAGGAAGAGGGATGAGAAGAGAAGGGAAGGAAACACTGAAAGAAAATTTAAAAGGTGACAGGGTATACGGAAGAAAGGGAGGAAATAAAATTTAGGGGAAGGGAGCCAGATAAAGGGAATTGTTGAAAGAGAAATTAAAGAGCCGTGGGGTACGAGAAATATAGGGGAGAATTAAAAAAAAAAAAAAAAAAAAAATCAAGGAAGGGAGCCAGACAGAGGGAGACGTAGAAGGAATTTTAAAAAGCAATTGAGTACGAGAAAGATAGACAAGAATTAAAACATAGGGACAGGGAGATGGAGAGGGGACAAAGTAGAAAGGAAACCTAAACAGCGATCGAGGACAAGCAACACAGGAGTGTTAAAAAAAGCAGGGACAGGGAGATGGCTAGAAGGAACTGTAGTTAAAGAAAATTTTAAAAGCAACGGGGTATAAGAAACACAGGAAATAATGACAAAATAGCAACAGGGAGATGGCTAGAAGGAAACATGGAAAGAACATTTAAAAAGCGATGGGGCACAGGAGAGTGAGAGGAATTAAAAAATAGGGACAGGGTGTTGGAGAGAGGGAAACATAGAAGGAGAAATTAAAATGCAACGGGGTAGAAGGAACACAGGAAACCACGAAGAAGTAGGGAGAAGGAGCCCAGAGAGGAAAACGGAGGGAAAAAAAAAAAAACCTGGATAGGTGAAGTGGTACAGGGCAGAGTTGGCAGAAGAGTAACAAGTTTTGGGGAGCTGGACAAGGTAGGTGGGCCGGCAGAGAGGGAGACAGAAGCAGGGACAGGCAGGGAGGTCAGGCAGAGATCTGGGGAAGGGCGGCAGAGATGGACCGGGCCGCACAGGAGAGAACGCGTGACTCACCACAGCTCCGGGCACTGGCAGGAGACCTTCACCGCCCCAACGCTTTTCTCTCTGCCTCAGCGGCAGGCGCCTCAATGCTCTTCTACCTCCAGGCTTCCCAGCGGCTCACCCATGCAGCCAGTGGAGGCACCGAGCTCCCAGCACTGCGTGCTGGTGGTGCGTTCTGTCAGGGACGGCTCGGCGAGCCCCTTCGTGGCTGCAGGGACTGGCCGTTCCTTGCTGGAGGCACCTGCCTGCAGGGCCCCCTTGGGTTCCCTCCTCCTCAGCCAGCTCCCCTTTGTCAGCTCCCTCAGGCAGGCGTGCCCTGGCAGCCCCCTTTACAGCTAGAGCCCCTTCACACAGCAGGGCCAGCCCCATCCTCAGCCTCACTGGCCACACCTGGGGCTGCCCCAGCTCCAGGCCCAGCTGGAGCCCATTGGCAACAGGGGCCCTGGCCAAAGCCCCCCAACACATCCCCCCCTCCCCAGCACCTGTCCACAGCCACAAGCTCTGCACCCAGGGGCTGCAAACACATCCAGGGGCACAGAGGAGGCAGGAACAGTTTATTCCTTAATGCACATTAGGAATGCCGGCAGTGAGCTGGCTCCAAGGCTCGGTGCCCAAAGGCAGCAGGCGAGAAGGAAAAGAGGGAAGAGGCAAGCAGGAGGAAGGACAGAGGGCGGTAGAGAAGAGGCGTGGGACAGGGAGCCAGAAAATGGTATGCTGGGAACAAAAAAGAGGGACGGGGAGCCGCACAAGGATGGAGAGAGAGAGAGAGAGAAATGGAGGGCAGTGAGGAGGAGGATGGGGAGATGGAGCAATAAATAAGAGGGGGAGGGAGCAGGGCTGAGAGATGGAAAGGACCGAGCAGGGTGACAGGAAGAGCAGAGAGGGACAGAGAGAAGGAGACACCCGCAGGCAGGAGACAGAGAGACGGAGGAGGGGGATTTTTTCCCCGGCAGGAAACTGGATAGAGGGAGACAGAGAGAAAACTGCAACAGGGGAATAAAGCGGAAGGAATTTAAAAAGGAAAAAAAAAAAAAAAAAATATGGACGGGAAGCCGGACAGAGGCAGTCATAGAAAGAGAAATGAAAAAGCGACAAACACGGGCCAGAAATAAAAATCAGAGCACGTAAGACGGATGGAGGGAGAAATAGAAAGGAACGGGACAGAGAGGCCGGGAATTTTAAAAATTGTCAAGGGGAGCTCTGCAGAGGGAGATTCGAAAGAGTAAAGAAAAAGCGATGGGCTATGGGAAATGCAGGAAAGAAAAAAACGAGGCAGTGAACCAGGTAAATGGAGTCACAGAAATAAAATTTTAAAAGCAACATGGAACACGACAGGAAAGAATTAAAAACAAGGGAAAGGGAACCAGGTAAATGGAGACATAAAATTTAAAAAGCGACAGGGTAAGGAGAAGAGAAAAAACGCCCCAAACCAAAAAATAGGGAGAGCAAACCGGAGAAAAGACGAGCGAGAAAGAAACATTCAAAAGCGACGGGGTACGCAACAGACGGGAAAGAATTAAAAAATAGGGATAGGGAGCTGGATAAAAGCAGACGTGGAAGGCAACGTGAAAACGCGAAGAGGTACGGGACAGCCAGCAGAGGACTAAAGACAGGGCCAGCAAACTAGATTACCGGTGCATATAGAAACAAAATTTTAAAAGCCAAGGGTTGAAGAGAGAGAAAAAAGTAACAAAATAGAGACAGCGATCGAAATAAACAGAGGCACACGAAGAAAAGTCATAAAGTGAAGCGCAGGCTGCGGGACAGACAGGAAAGAATGAACAAATCAACACATTGGATGGGATAGAATTAGATCGAGAAAAACTAAAAAGCCACCTCTCTTAGGAAAGACAAGAAGAAACTAAAAAAATAAAGGATGACAAAGAGAGTGACACATACAAAGTAAATTGAAAAAGCAACGGGGTACACAACCTACTGAAAACTACTGAAAAATAAGGATAGGAAGCTTGACACAGGAAGAGGTAGAAAGAAAATTTCAAAAACTACTGGGTGGAGGACAAACAGGAGAAAATGTTAAAAAAAAAAAAACCCAACCCCAAACGAGATAAAAGTATACATAGAAGCAAAACTTTCAAAGCCAAGGGACTAAGAGAGGCAAGCATTAAAAAAGCAGCAACAGCAAACTAAACAAAGACGGACAGAAATTGTAAAAAGCGACTAAGGCACTAAGGAAAGAGAAGAAATAATTAAAAAATAAAGACAGTAAACGGGATAAACTTAGAGAGAAAATCTTAAAAGCAATGGGGACTGAAGAAAGAACAAAAAAATGTTCAAATAGGGACGGTGAACTAAACCGGAGACGTAGAAAGAAAATCTAAAAAGCAACGGGACTGAGGAAAGACAAGAAATAATTAAAAATAAAGATAACGAAGGGACTACAAGTCAGCATAGAACTAATGTTAAAAAAGCGAGGGGCATTAGGGAAATAAAGGGCAAAATTAAAATATAGGGACAGTAAACTAAGAGAGATGTAGGAAAAAAGCCTTAAAAAGCAAGGGCACTAGCGAGAGAGAAGAAAAAAAAATTGAAGGAAAAGAAAGCAAAATAAAGACAGCAAATGGGGTGAAAGTAGAAAATTTAGCAAGCGATGGCGATTACGGAAACGAATGGAAGAAAAATTTAAAAATAGGGACAGCGAACTGAAACCGACGTAGAAAGAAAATTTGTAAAGCGCCGGCACTAAGGACAGATAAGTAGCAATTAAAGAAAGACACCAACCGGGATAAAAATAGACAGAAAACTGTAAAAGCACCAGGGATTACGGAAATAAGGAAAAAAGGAAATCATAGCGACACTGAACTAAAATGGAGAAGTAGAAAGAAAACTTAAAAGGCTATGGCCCTGAAGACAGACAAGAAATAATGAAAAATAAAGATATCGACGGGAAGAAGAGTAGGCATAGAAACTGCGTTTAAAAAGCGATGGGAGTTAGTGGGGAAAAAAGGCAAAAAATTCACTAGCGACAGCCAACTCCAACAGAGGTCGTAAGAAAAGTTTAAAAGCGACGGCACTAAGGAGAGAGAAGAAATAACTAAAAAATAAAGACAGCAAAATAAAGACAGCAAACGGGATCAAAGACGAGAGACCATTTTAAAAGCAGCGGGGATTAAAGAACTAAGGAAAAAATTTTAAAATGGGGACGGCGAACTAAAGCGGAGACGTAGAGGCAAAATCTAAACAGCGGCGGCACGAAGGAAAGCCAAGAAAAAATAATTAAACACTAAAGACGGCAAACGAGAGAAAAGTAGGAAGTTTTGAAAGCAACGGGGACTAAGGAAATGAGGAAAAAATTTCAAAAAAGCGACGGTGAACTAAAACGAAGACGTAGAAAGAAAGTCTAAAAAGCGATGGAACAGAACAAAGAGAAGCAATACTGAAAAACAGCCAGCAAGGGGAATGAAAGTAGGCATAGGAAGAACATTTAAGAAGTGAGGGGGATTAGGGAAGTAAATGAAGTATTACAAAAAGTGGAACAGCGAACTAAAAGAGATGTAGAAAAAACCCCTTAAAAAGCGACGGCGTTAAGGAAAGACAAGAAAGAATTTTTAAAAAAAAAAAAAAAAGTAAAGGTAGGCAAATAAAGACCGCGAAGGGGATAAAAGTAGACAGAAAATTTAAAAAGCAATGGTGATTAAGGAAATAAAGACATGCTAAAGACAGCAAATAGGTTAAAGTAGATGTAGAAGCAGAAAGAAAGTGTAAAAGGGTCAGGGCACACGATAGCCAGGAAAGAATTAATAAACAGTGATACGCAGCTTGATAAAAGTAGACGTAGAAGGAAAAATTTACAAGGGATTGTGCACAGGACAGACAAGGAAAATGAAAAAAAATAGTGACGGTGAACGGAGAAATAGAAAGGAACCTTAGAAGCGACGGGGCACAGAAAAGAGAGGCATACATTACAAAATAAAGACAGTGAACTGGATGAAAGTAGACAGAGAAAGAAAATTGTAAAAGCGACCAGGTACGCGGCAGGTTTTCAAAATATTTAAATATTGAAAGTATTTTAAGGTATTTTTAAAAATTTAAAAAACTTAAAAATCAACAATAGGCAGCTTCATAAAAGTAGAAAGGGCGTCATGGTTTAACCCTGGCTGGCAAGTAAGCACCATACAGCTGGGATGGGGGGGAGAATTGGAAAGGTAAACATGAGAGAGACACTCTCGTGGGTTGATACAAAACAAGTTTAATAATTAAAAACAAATTTTAAAAAAACCAAACAAGCGATGCAAATGCAAACACATGCTCACCACTACCCGACCGATGCCCAGCCCGTCCCGAGCAGCGGTCCCCCCCACCCACCAACCTCCCCCCCCCCCCCCCCAGTTTTATTGCTGAGCACGACGTCATACGGTCTGGAATATCCCTTTGGTCAGCTGGGTCAGCCGTCCCGGCCGCGACCATTCCCAACCCCTCGTGTACGCCCAGCCCACTCGCTGGCAGGGCAGGGTGAGGAGCAGAGCAGCCCTTGACGCGGCGCAAGCGCTGCTCAGCAGTAACCGACACCTCCCGGTGCTATCAATGCTGTTTTCAGCACAAATCCAAAAACGTAGCCCAGTACCGGCTACCGTGAAGAAAACTAACTCTATGCCATCCGAAACCTGCACACACAGAAACAAAAATGCAAGAAGCTGTGGTACAGGAAACACAGGAAAAAATTCAAAAAATGGGGACGGAAAACTAGATAAAGAGAGACATAGAAAGAAAGTCTAAAAAGGGACGGGGTACGGGAGAGACAGGAAAACGGTTTAAAAATAGGGACAACAAACATAATAAGTGTTGATATAGAAAGAAACTTTAATAGGCGATGGCATTAAGACAGAGAAGAACAAATTAAAAAATAAGGCTAGGGTAAAAAAAAAAAAAAATAGAGATGCACCTGGAAATAAAACGTTGAAAGTGACATGGCACACAACAGACAGGAATAAGTGAAAATATGTGGATAGGGAGTTCAATGAAAGTAGACATAGAATGAAAAGTGAAAAAGCAAGGGGTTCCAGACAGGCAGGAAAAATGTTAAAAATAAAGACAGCGACGTGGTTAAAGTAGACGCGGAAGGAAAATTTGAAAAGCAAGCAGGTAAAGGACAGGCGGGACAAAAATTAAAAATGGGTACAGAAAATGGGATAAAAGTTGACACAGCAAGAAAATTCAAAAAGCAAAGGCATTAAGGAAAGACAAGAAAAATCACTTAAAAATTGGGGTAGGGTGATGAGAGGGAGACCTAGGCAGAAAATCATAAAAGCAAAGGCATTAAGGAAAGACAAGAAAAAGCTACAAAATACGAATAGGGAGAAATATACAGAGAGACATAGCAAACTTCAAAAGCCATGGGGTACAGAGCAGGCAGGAAACAAATAAAAAAGACAGACGGTGAATTGGTTAAAGTAGACATGGCAAGAAAAGTCTTAAAAGCGACAGGGTACAGGATAGACAGGAAGACATAACAAATAGGGACAGCACAGTGGATAAACTTTGACATAGAAAGAAAATTGGAAATGTGGTGGCTTTAAGGAAAGACAAGAACAAATTAAAAAGTGAGAACAGAGGCAAAAATAGGCACACGTAGCAGTAAAGGTAAGAAGCGAGGGGATACACTACGCGGGAAAGAATTCAAAAATAGGGATGGGGAGCTTGGTAAAAGCAGAGGTAGAAAGAAAACTGAAGAAGCGACAGGGTCCAGGATAGATGGGAGAGCATTAGAAAATACAGACGGTCAATGGATAAAAGTGGCCATAGAAACAAAATTTTAAACTGACGGAGTACAGTATAGACAGGAAAAAAAAAGAAAAAGGAAGGACAGGAAACTAAGTAAGTGGAGACCTAGAAAGAAGATTTGTAAAGCAACTGGGTACAGGACAGAGAGGGAGGAGTTAAAAAGAATCGGGACCCGAGTCAGATAGAGGGAGACAGAAAGACATTTTTAAAAGTGTCGGACTACAAGAAAAACAGGAAGGAACTGAAAAATAGGAAGAGGGATGAGAAGAGAAGGGAAGGAAACACTGAAAGAAAATTTAAAAGGTGACAGGGTATACGGAAGAAAGGGAGGAAATAAAATTTAGGGGAAGGGAGCCAGATAAAGGGAATTGTTGAAAGAGAAATTAAAGAGCAGTGGGGTACGAGAAATATAGGGGAGAATTAAAAAAAAAAAAAAAAAAAAAAAAAAATCAAGGAAGGGAGCCAGGCAGAGGGAGACGTAGAAGGAATTTTAAAAAGCACTTGAGTACGAGAAAGATAGACAAGAATTAAAACATAGGGACAGGGAGATGGAGAGGGGACAAAGTAGAAAGGAAACCTAAACAGCGATCGAGGACAAGCAACACAGGAGTGTTAAAAAAAGCAGGGACAGGGAGATGGCTAGAAGGAACTGTAGTTAAAGAAAATTTTAAAAGCAACGGGGTATAAGAAACACAGGAAATAATGACAAAATAGCAACAGGGAGATAGCTAGAAGGAAACATGGAAAGAACATTTAAAAAGCGATGGGGCACAGGAGAGTGAGAGGAATTAAAAAATAGAGACAGGGTGTTGGAGAGAGGGAAACATAGAAGGAGAAATTAAAATGCAACGGGGTAGAAGGAACACAGGAAACCACGAAGAAGTAGGGAGAAGGAGCCCAGAGAGGAAAACGGAGGGAAAAAAAAAAAACCTGGATAGGTGAAGTGGTACAGGGCAGAGTTGGCAGAAGAGTAACAAGTTTTGGGGAGCTGGACAAGGTAGGTGGGCCGGCAGAGAGGGAGACAGAAGCAGGGACAGGCAGGGAGGTCAGGCAGAGATCTGGGGAAGGGCGGCAGAGATGGACCGGGCCGCACAGGAGAGAACGCGTGACTCACCACAGCTCCGGGCACTGGCAGGAGACCTTCACCGCCCCAACGCTTTTCTCTCTGCCTCAGCGGCAGGCGCCTCAATGCTCTTCTACCTCCAGGCTTCCCAGCGGCTCACCCATGCAGCCAGTGGAGGCACCGAGCTCCCAGCACTGCGTGCTGGTGGTGCGTTCTGTCAGGGACGGCTCGGCGAGCCCCTTCGTGGCTGCAGGGACTGGCCGTTCCTTGCTGGAGGCACCTGCCTGCAGGGCCCCCTTGGGTTCCCTCCTCCTCAGCCAGCTCCCCTTTGTCAGCTCCCTCAGGCAGGCGTGCCCTGGCAGCCCCCTTTACAGCTAGAGCCCCTTCACACAGCAGGGCCAGCCCCATCCTCAGCCTCACTGGCCACACCTGGGGCTGCCCCAGCTCCAGGCCCAGCTGGAGCCCATTGGCAACAGGGGCCCTGGCCAAAGCCCCCCAACACATCCCCCCCTCCCCAACACCTGTCCACAGCCACAAGCTCTGCACCCAGGGGCTGCAAACACATCCAGGGGCACAGAGGAGGCAGGAACAGTTTATTCCTTAATGCACATTAGGAATGCCGGCAGTGAGCTGGCTCCAAGGCTCGGTGCCCAAAGGCAGCAGGCGAGAAGGAAAAGAGGGAAGAGGCAAGCAGGAGGAAGGACAGAGGGCGGTAGAGAAGAGGCGTGGGACAGGGAGCCAGAAAATGGTATGCTGGGAACAAAAAAGAGGGACGGGGAGCCGCACAAGGATGGAGAGAGAGAGAGAGAGAGAGAAATGGAGGGCAGTGAGGAGGAGGATGGGGAGATGGAGCAATAAATAAGAGGGGGAGGGAGCAGGGCTGAGAGATGGAAAGGACCGAGCAGGGTGACAGGAAGAGCAGAGAGGGACAGAGAGAAGGAGACACCCGCAGGCAGGAGACAGAGAGACGGAGGAGGGGGATTTTTTCCCCGGCAGGAAACTGGATAGAGGGAGACAGAGAGAAAACTGCAACAGGGGAATAAAGCGGAAGGAATTTAAAAAGGAAAAAAAAAAAAAAAAAATATGGACGGGAAGCCGGACAGAGGCAGTCATAGAAAGAGAAATGAAAAAGCGACAAACACGGGCCAGAAATAAAAATCAGAGCACGTAAGACGGATGGAGGGAGAAATAGAAAGGAACGGGACAGAGAGGCCGGGAATTTTAAAAATTGTCAAGGGGAGCTCTGCAGAGGGAGATTCGAAAGAGTAAAGAAAAAGCGATGGGCTATGGGAAATGCAGGAAAGAAAAAAACGAGGCAGTGAACCAGGTAAATGGAGTCACAGAAATAAAATTTTAAAAGCAACATGGAACACGACAGGAAAGAATTAAAAACAAGGGAAAGGGAACCAGGTAAATGGAGACATAAAATTTAAAAAGCGACAGGGTAAGGAGAAGAGAAAAAACGCCCCAAACCAAAAAATAGGGAGAGCAAACCGGAGAAAAGACGAGCGAGAAAGAAACATTCAAAAGCGACGGGGTACGCAACAGACGGGAAAGAATTAAAAAATAGGGATAGGGAGCTGGATAAAAGCAGACGTGGAAGGCAACGTGAAAACGCGAAGAGGTACGGGACAGCCAGCAGAGGACTAAAGACAGGGACAGCAAACTAGATTACCGGTGCATATAGAAACAAAATTTTAAAAGCCAAGGGTTGAAGAGAGAGAAAAAAGTAACAAAATAGAGACAGCGATCGAAATAAACAGAGGCACACGAAGAAAAGTCATAAAGTGAAGCGCAGGCTGCAGGACAGACAGGAAAGAATGAACAAATCAACACATTGGATGGGATAGAATTAGATCGAGAAAAACTAAAAAGCCACCTCTCTTAGGAAAGACAAGAAGAAACTAAAAAAATAAAGAAAGGATGACAAAGAGAATGACACATACAAAGTAAATTGAAAAAGCAACGGGGTACACAACCTACTGAAAACTACTGAAAAATAAGGATAGGAAGCTTGACACAGGAAGAGGTAGAAAGAAAATTTCAAAAACTACTGGGTAGAGGACAAACAGGAGAAAATGTGAAAAAAAAAAAAAAACAACCCCAAACGAGATAAAAGTATACATAGAAGCAAAACTTTCAAAGCCAAGGGACTAAGAGAGGCAAGCATTAAAAAAGTAGCAACAGCAAACTAAACAAAGACGGACAGAAATTGTAAAAAGCGACTAAGGGACGGTGAACTAAACCGGAGACGTAGAAAGAAAATCTAAAAAGCAACGGGACTGAGGAAAGACAAGAAATTAAAAATAAAGATAACGAAGGGACTACAAGTCAGCATAGATCTAACGTTAAAAAAGCGAGGGGCATTAGGGAAATAAACGGCAAAATTAAAATATAGGGACAGTAAACTAAGAGAGATGTAGGAAAAAAGCCTTAAAAAGCAAGGGCACTAGCGAGAGAGAAGAAAAAAAAATTAAAGGAAAAGAAAGCAAAATAAAGACAGCAAACGGGGTGAAAGTAGAAAATTTAGCAAGCGATGGCGATTACGGAAACGAATGGAAGAAAAATTTAAAAATAGGGACAGCGAACTGAAACCGACGTAGAAAGAAAATTTGTAAAGCGCCGGCACTAAGGACAGATAAGTAGCAATTAAAGAAAGACACCAACCGGGATAAAATTAGACAGAAAACTGTAAAAGCACCAGGGATTACGGAAATAAGGAAAAAAGGAAATCATAGCGACACTGAACTAAAATGGAGAAGTAGAAAGAAAACTTAAAAGGCTATGGCCCTGAAGACAGACAAGAAATAATGAAAAATAAAGATATGGACGGGAAGAAGAGTAGGCATAGAAACTGCGTTTAAAAAGCGATGGGAGTTAGTGGGGAAAAAAGGCAAAAAATTCACTAGCGACAGCCAACTCCAACAGAGGTCGTAAGAAAAGTTCAAAAGCGACGGCACTAAGGAGAGAGAAGAAATAACTAAAAAATAAAGACAGCAAAATAAAGACAGCAAACGGGATCAAAGACGAGAGACCATTTTAAAAGCAGCGGGGATTAAAGAACTAAGGAAAAAATTTTAAAATGGGGACGGCGAACTAAAGCGGAGACGTAGAGGCAAAATCTAAACAGCGGCGGCACGAAGGAAAGCCAAGAAAAAATAATTAAACACTAAAGACGGCAAACGAGAGAAAAGTAGGAAGTTTTGAAAGCAACGGGGACTAAGGAAATGAGGAAAAAATTTCAAAAAAGCGACGGTGAACTAAAACGAAGACGTAGAAAGAAAGTCTAAAAAGCGATGGAACAGAACAAAGAGAAGCAATACTGAAAAACAGCCAGCAAGGGGAATGAAAGTAGGCATAGGAAGAACATTTAAGAAGTGAGGGGGATTAGGGAAGTAAATGAAGTATTACAAAAAGTGGAACAGCGAACTAAAAGAGATGTAGAAAAAACCCCTTAAAAAGCGACGGCGTTAAGGAAAGACAAGAAAGAATTTTTTAAAAAAAAAAAAAAAGTAAAGGTAGGCAAATAAAGACCGCGAAGGGGATAAAAGTAGACAGAAAATTTAAAAAGCAATGGTGATTAAGGAAATAAAGACATGCTAAAGACAGCAAATAGGTTAAAGTAGATGTAGAAGCAGAAAGAAAGTGTAAAAGGGTCAGGGCACACGATAGCCAGGAAAGAATTAATAAACAGTGATACGCAGCTTGATAAAAGTAGACGTAGAAGGAAAAATTTACAAGGGATTGTGCACAGGACAGACAAGGAAAATGAAAAAAAATAGTGACGGTGAACGGAGAAATAGAAAGGAACCTTAGAAGCGACGGGGCACAGAAAAGAGAGGCATACATTACAAAATAAAGACAGTGAACTGGATGAAAGTAGACAGAGAAAGAAAATTGTAAAAGCGACCAGGTACGCGGCAGGTTTTCAAAATATTTAAATATTGAAAGTATTTTAAGGTATTTTTAAAAATTTAAAAAACTTAAAAATCAACAATAGGCAGCTTCATAAAAGTAGAAAGGGCGTCATGGTTTAACCCTGGCTGGCAAGTAAGCACCATACAGCTGGGATGGGGGGGAGAATTGGAAAGGTAAACATGAGAGAGACACTCTCGTGGGTTGATACAAAACAAGTTTAATAATTAAAAACAAATTTTAAAAAAACCAAACAAGCGATGCAAATGCAAACACATGCTCACCACTACCCGACCGATGCCCAGCCCGTCCCGAGCAGCGGTCCCCCCCACCCACCAACCTCCCCCCCCCCCCCCCCCAGTTTTATTGCTGAGCACGACGTCATACGGTCTGGAATATCCCTTTGGTCAGCTGGGTCAGCCGTCCCGGCCGCGACCATTCCCAACCCCTCGTGTACGCCCAGCCCACTCGCTGGCAGGGCAGGGTGAGGAGCAGAGCAGCCCTTGACGCGGCGCAAGCGCTGCTCAGCAGTAACCGACACCTCCCGGTGCTATCAATGCTGTTTTCAGCACAAATCCAAAAACGTAGCCCAGTACCGGCTACCATGAAGAAAACTAACTCTATGCCATCCGAAACCTGCACACACAGAAACAAAAATGTAAGAAGCTGTGGTACAGGAAACACAGGAAAAAATTCAAAAAATGGGGACGGAAAACTAGATAAAGAGAGACATAGAAAGAAAGTCTAAAAAGGGACGGGGTACGGGAGAGACAGGAAAACGGTTTAAAAATAGGGACAACAAACATAATAAGTGTTGATATAGAAAGAAACTTTAATAGGCGATGGCATTAAGACAGAGAAGAACAAATTAAAAAATAAGGCTAGGGTAAAAAAAAAAAAAAATAGAGATGCACCTGGAAATAAAACGTTGAAAGTGACATGGCACACAACAGACAGGAATAAGTGAAAATATGTGGATAGGGAGTTCAATGAAAGTAGACATAGAATGAAAAGTGAAAAAGCAAGGGGTTCCAGACAGGCAGGAAAAATGTTAAAAATAAAGACAGCGACGTGGTTAAAGTAGACGCGGAAGGAAAATTTGAAAAGCAAGCAGGTAAAGGACAGGCGGGACAAAAATTAAAAATGGGTACAGAAAATGGGATAAAAGTTGACACAGCAAGAAAATTCAAAAAGCAAAGGCATTAAGGAAAGACAAGAAAAATCACTTAAAAATTGGGGTAGGGTGATGAGAGGGAGACCTAGGCAGAAAATCATAAAAGCAAAGGCATTAAGGAAAGACAAGAAAAAGCTACAAAATACGAATAGGGAGAAATATACAGAGAGACATAGCAAACTTCAAAAGCCATGGGGTACAGAGCAGGCAGGAAACAAATAAAAAAGACAGACGGTGAATTGGTTAAAGTAGACATGGCAAGAAAAGTCTTAAAAGCGACAGGGTACAGGATAGACAGGAAGACATAACAAATAGGGACAGCACAGTGGATAAACTTTGACATAGAAAGAAAATTGGAAATGTGGTGGCTTTAAGGAAAGACAAGAACAAATTAAAAAGTGAGAACAGAGGCAAAAATAGGCACACGTAGCAGTAAAGGTAAGAAGCGAGGGGATACACTACGCGGGAAAGAATTCAAAAATAGGGATGGGGAGCTTGGTAAAAGCAGAGGTAGAAAGAAAACTGAAGAAGCGACAGGGTCCAGGATAGATGGGAGAGCATTAGAAAATACAGACGGTCAATGGATAAAAGTGGCCATAGAAACAAAATTTTAAACTGACGGAGTACAGTATAGACAGGAAAAAAAAAGAAAAAGGAAGGACAGGAAACTAAGTAAGTGGAGACCTAGAAAGAAGATTTGTAAAGCAACTGGGTACAGGACAGAGAGGGAGGAGTTAAAAAGAATCGGGACCCGAGTCAGATAGAGGGAGACAGAAAGACATTTTTAAAAGTGTCGGACTACAAGAAAAACAGGAAGGAACTGAAAAATAGGAAGAGGGATGAGAAGAGAAGGGAAGGAAACACTGAAAGAAAATTTAAAAGGTGACAGGGTATACGGAAGAAAGGGAGGAAATAAAATTTAGGGGAAGGGAGCCAGATAAAGGGAATTGTTGAAAGAGAAATTAAAGAGCAGTGGGGTACGAGAAATATAGGGGAGAATTAAAAAAAAAAAAAAAAAAAAAAAAAAATCAAGGAAGGGAGCCAGGCAGAGGGAGACGTAGAAGGAATTTTAAAAAGCACTTGAGTACGAGAAAGATAGACAAGAATTAAAACATAGGGACAGGGAGATGGAGAGGGGACAAAGTAGAAAGGAAACCTAAACAGCGATCGAGGACAAGCAACACAGGAGTGTTAAAAAAAGCAGGGACAGGGAGATGGCTAGAAGGAACTGTAGTTAAAGAAAATTTTAAAAGCAACGGGGTATAAGAAACACAGGAAATAATGACAAAATAGCAACAGGGAGATAGCTAGAAGGAAACATGGAAAGAACATTTAAAAAGCGATGGGGCACAGGAGAGTGAGAGGAATTAAAAAATAGAGACAGGGTGTTGGAGAGAGGGAAACATAGAAGGAGAAATTAAAATGCAACGGGGTAGAAGGAACACAGGAAACCACGAAGAAGTAGGGAGAAGGAGCCCAGAGAGGAAAACGGAGGGAAAAAAAAAAAACCTGGATAGGTGAAGTGGTACAGGGCAGAGTTGGCAGAAGAGTAACAAGTTTTGGGGAGCTGGACAAGGTAGGTGGGCCGGCAGAGAGGGAGACAGAAGCAGGGACAGGCAGGGAGGTCAGGCAGAGATCTGGGGAAGGGCGGCAGAGATGGACCGGGCCGCACAGGAGAGAACGCGTGACTCACCACAGCTCCGGGCACTGGCAGGAGACCTTCACCGCCCCAACGCTTTTCTCTCTGCCTCAGCGGCAGGCGCCTCAATGCTCTTCTACCTCCAGGCTTCCCAGCGGCTCACCCATGCAGCCAGTGGAGGCACCGAGCTCCCAGCACTGCGTGCTGGTGGTGCGTTCTGTCAGGGACGGCTCGGCGAGCCCCTTCGTGGCTGCAGGGACTGGCCGTTCCTTGCTGGAGGCACCTGCCTGCAGGGCCCCCTTGGGTTCCCTCCTCCTCAGCCAGCTCCCCTTTGTCAGCTCCCTCAGGCAGGCGTGCCCTGGCAGCCCCCTTTACAGCTAGAGCCCCTTCACACAGCAGGGCCAGCCCCATCCTCAGCCTCACTGGCCACACCTGGGGCTGCCCCAGCTCCAGGCCCAGCTGGAGCCCATTGGCAACAGGGGCCCTGGCCAAAGCCCCCCAACACATCCCCCCCTCCCCAACACCTGTCCACAGCCACAAGCTCTGCACCCAGGGGCTGCAAACACATCCAGGGGCACAGAGGAGGCAGGAACAGTTTATTCCTTAATGCACATTAGGAATGCCGGCAGTGAGCTGGCTCCAAGGCTCGGTGCCCAAAGGCAGCAGGCGAGAAGGAAAAGAGGGAAGAGGCAAGCAGGAGGAAGGACAGAGGGCGGTAGAGAAGAGGCGTGGGACAGGGAGCCAGAAAATGGTATGCTGGGAACAAAAAAGAGGGACGGGGAGCCGCACAAGGATGGAGAGAGAGAGAGAGAGAGAGAAATGGAGGGCAGTGAGGAGGAGGATGGGGAGATGGAGCAATAAATAAGAGGGGGAGGGAGCAGGGCTGAGAGATGGAAAGGACCGAGCAGGGTGACAGGAAGAGCAGAGAGGGACAGAGAGAAGGAGACACCCGCAGGCAGGAGACAGAGAGACGGAGGAGGGGGATTTTTTCCCCGGCAGGAAACTGGATAGAGGGAGACAGAGAGAAAACTGCAACAGGGGAATAAAGCGGAAGGAATTTAAAAAGGAAAAAAAAAAAAAAAAATATGGACGGGAAGCCGGACAGAGGCAGTCATAGAAAGAGAAATGAAAAAGCGACAAACACGGGCCAGAAATAAAAATCAGAGCACGTAAGACGGATGGAGGGAGAAATAGAAAGGAACGGGACAGAGAGGCCGGGAATTTTAAAAATTGTCAAGGGGAGCTCTGCAGAGGGAGATTCGAAAGAGTAAAGAAAAAGCGATGGGCTATGGGAAATGCAGGAAAGAAAAAAACGAGGCAGTGAACCAGGTAAATGGAGTCACAGAAATAAAATTTTAAAAGCAACATGGAACACGACAGGAAAGAATTAAAAACAAGGGAAAGGGAACCAGGTAAATGGAGACATAAAATTTAAAAAGCGACAGGGTAAGGAGAAGAGAAAAAACGCCCCAAACCAAAAAATAGGGAGAGCAAACCGGAGAAAAGACGAGCGAGAAAGAAACATTCAAAAGCGACGGGGTACGCAACAGACGGGAAAGAATTAAAAAATAGGGATAGGGAGCTGGATAAAAGCAGACGTGGAAGGCAACGTGAAAACGCGAAGAGGTACGGGACAGCCAGCAGAGGACTAAAGACAGGGACAGCAAACTAGATTACCGGTGCATATAGAAACAAAATTTTAAAAGCCAAGGGTTGAAGAGAGAGAAAAAAGTAACAAAATAGAGACAGCGATCGAAATAAACAGAGGCACACGAAGAAAAGTCATAAAGTGAAGCGCAGGCTGCAGGACAGACAGGAAAGAATGAACAAATCAACACATTGGATGGGATAGAATTAGATCGAGAAAAACTAAAAAGCCACCTCTCTTAGGAAAGACAAGAAGAAACTAAAAAAATAAAGAAAGGATGACAAAGAGAATGACACATACAAAGTAAATTGAAAAAGCAACGGGGTACACAACCTACTGAAAACTACTGAAAAATAAGGATAGGAAGCTTGACACAGGAAGAGGTAGAAAGAAAATTTCAAAAACTACTGGGTAGAGGACAAACAGGAGAAAATGTGAAAAAAAAAAAAAAACAACCCCAAACGAGATAAAAGTATACATAGAAGCAAAACTTTCAAAGCCAAGGGACTAAGAGAGGCAAGCATTAAAAAAGTAGCAACAGCAAACTAAACAAAGACGGACAGAAATTGTAAAAAGCGACTAAGGGACGGTGAACTAAACCGGAGACGTAGAAAGAAAATCTAAAAAGCAACGGGACTGAGGAAAGACAAGAAATTAAAAATAAAGATAACGAAGGGACTACAAGTCAGCATAGATCTAACGTTAAAAAAGCGAGGGGCATTAGGGAAATAAACGGCAAAATTAAAATATAGGGACAGTAAACTAAGAGAGATGTAGGAAAAAAGCCTTAAAAAGCAAGGGCACTAGCGAGAGAGAAGAAAAAAAAATTAAAGGAAAAGAAAGCAAAATAAAGACAGCAAACGGGGTGAAAGTAGAAAATTTAGCAAGCGATGGCGATTACGGAAACGAATGGAAGAAAAATTTAAAAATAGGGACAGCGAACTGAAACCGACGTAGAAAGAAAATTTGTAAAGCGCCGGCACTAAGGACAGATAAGTAGCAATTAAAGAAAGACACCAACCGGGATAAAATTAGACAGAAAACTGTAAAAGCACCAGGGATTACGGAAATAAGGAAAAAAGGAAATCATAGCGACACTGAACTAAAATGGAGAAGTAGAAAGAAAACTTAAAAGGCTATGGCCCTGAAGACAGACAAGAAATAATGAAAAATAAAGATATGGACGGGAAGAAGAGTAGGCATAGAAACTGCGTTTAAAAAGCGATGGGAGTTAGTGGGGAAAAAAGGCAAAAAATTCACTAGCGACAGCCAACTCCAACAGAGGTCGTAAGAAAAGTTCAAAAGCGACGGCACTAAGGAGAGAGAAGAAATAACTAAAAAATAAAGACAGCAAAATAAAGACAGCAAACGGGATCAAAGACGAGAGACCATTTTAAAAGCAGCGGGGATTAAAGAACTAAGGAAAAAATTTTTAAATGGGGACGGCGAACTAAAGCGGAGACGTAGAGGCAAAATCTAAACAGCGGCGGCACGAAGGAAAGCCAAGAAAAAATAATTAAACACTAAAGACGGCAAACGAGAGAAAAGTAGGAAGTTTTGAAAGCAACGGGGACTAAGGAAATGAGGAAAAAATTTCAAAAAAGCGACGGTGAACTAAAACGAAGACGTAGAAAGAAAGTCTAAAAAGCGATGGAACAGAACAAAGAGAAGCAATACTGAAAAACAGCCAGCAAGGGGAATGAAAGTAGGCATAGGAAGAACATTTAAGAAGTGAGGGGGATTAGGGAAGTAAATGAAGTATTACAAAAAGTGGAACAGCGAACTAAAAGAGATGTAGAAAAAACCCCTTAAAAAGCGACGGCGTTAAGGAAAGACAAGAAAGAATTTTTTAAAAAAAAAAAAAAAGTAAAGGTAGGCAAATAAAGACCGCGAAGGGGATAAAAGTAGACAGAAAATTTAAAAAGCAATGGTGATTAAGGAAATAAAGACATGCTAAAGACAGCAAATAGGTTAAAGTAGATGTAGAAGCAGAAAGAAAGTGTAAAAGGGTCAGGGCACACGATAGCCAGGAAAGAATTAATAAACAGTGATACGCAGCTTGATAAAAGTAGACGTAGAAGGAAAAATTTACAAGGGATTGTGCACAGGACAGACAAGGAAAATGAAAAAAAATAGTGACGGTGAACGGAGAAATAGAAAGGAACCTTAGAAGCGACGGGGCACAGAAAAGAGAGGCATACATTACAAAATAAAGACAGTGAACTGGATGAAAGTAGACAGAGAAAGAAAATTGTAAAAGCGACCAGGTACGCGGCAGGTTTTCAAAATATTTAAATATTGAAAGTATTTTAAGGTATTTTTAAAAATTTAAAAAACTTAAAAATCAACAATAGGCAGCTTCATAAAAGTAGAAAGGGCGTCATGGTTTAACCCTGGCTGGCAAGTAAGCACCATACAGCTGGGATGGGGGGGAGAATTGGAAAGGTAAACATGAGAGAGACACTCTCGTGGGTTGATACAAAACAAGTTTAATAATTAAAAACAAATTTTAAAAAAACCAAACAAGCGATGCAAATGCAAACACATGCTCACCACTACCCGACCGATGCCCAGCCCGTCCCGAGCAGCGGTCCCCCCCACCCACCAACCTCCCCCCCCCCCCCCCCCAGTTTTATTGCTGAGCACGACGTCATACGGTCTGGAATATCCCTTTGGTCAGCTGGGTCAGCCGTCCCGGCCGCGACCATTCCCAACCCCTCGTGTACGCCCAGCCCACTCGCTGGCAGGGCAGGGTGAGGAGCAGAGCAGCCCTTGACGCGGCGCAAGCGCTGCTCAGCAGTAACCGACACCTCCCGGTGCTATCAATGCTGTTTTCAGCACAAATCCAAAAACGTAGCCCAGTACCGGCTACCGTGAAGAAAACTAACTCTATCCCATCCGAAACCTGCACACACAGAAACAAAAATGTAAGAAGCTGGGGTACAGGAAACACAGGAAAAAATTCAAAAAATGGGGACGGAAAACTAGATAAAGAGAGACATAGAAAGAAAGTCTAAAAAGGGACGGGGTACGGGAGAGACAGGAAAACGGTTTAAAAATAGGGACAGCAAACATAATAAGTGTTGATATAGAAAGAAACTTTAATAGGCGATGGCATTAAGACAGAGAAGAACAAATTAAAAAATAAGGCTAGGGTAAAAAAAAAAAAATAGAGATGCACCTGGAAATAAAACGTTGAAAGTGACATGGCACACAACAGACAGGAATAAGTGAAAATATGTGGATAGGGAGTTCAATGAAAGTAGACATAGAATGAAAAGTGAAAAAGCAAGGGGTTCCAGACAGGCAGGAAAAATGTTAAAAATAAAGACAGCGACGTGGTTAAAGTAGACGCGGAAGGAAAATTTGAAAAGCAAGCAGGTAAAGGACAGGCGGGACAAAAATTAAAAATGGGTACAGAAAATGGGATAAAAGTTGACACAGCAAGAAAATTCAAAAAGCAAAGGCATTAAGGAAAGACAAGAAAAATCACTTAAAAATTGGGGTAGGGTGATGAGAGGGAGACCTAGGCAGAAAATCATAAAAGCAAAGGCATTAAGGAAAGACAAGAAAAAGCTACAAAATACGAATAGGGAGAAATATACAGAGAGACATAGCAAACTTCAAAAGCCATGGGGTACAGAGCAGGCAGGAAACAAATAAAAAAGACAGACGGTGAATTGGTTAAAGTAGACATGGCAAGAAAAGTCTTAAAAGCGACAGGGTACAGGATAGACAGGAAGACATAACAAATAGGGACAGCACAGTGGATAAACTTTGACATAGAAAGAAAATTGGAAATGTGGTGGCTTTAAGGAAAGACAAGAACAAATTAAAAAGTGAGAACAGAGGCAAAAATAGGCACACGTAGCAGTAAAGGTAAGAAGCGAGGGGATACACTACGCGGGAAAGAATTCAAAAATAGGGATGGGGAGCTTGGTAAAAGCAGAGGTAGAAAGAAAACTGAAGAAGCGACAGGGGCCAGGATAGATGGGAGAGCATTAGAAAATACAGACGGTCAATGGATAAAAGTGGCCATAGAAACAAAATTTTAAACTGACGGAGTACAGTATAGACAGGAAAAAAAAAGAAAAAGGAAGGACAGGAAACTAAGTAAGTGGAGACCTAGAAAGAAGATTTGTAAAGCAACTGGGTACAGGACAGAGAGGGAGGAGTTAAAAAGAATCGGGACCCGAGTCAGATAGAGGGAGACAGAAAGACATTTTTAAAAGTGTCGGACTACAAGAAAAACAGGAAGGAACTGAAAAATAGGAAGAGGGATGAGAAGAGAAGGGAAGGAAACACTGAAAGAAAATTTAAAAGGTGACAGGGTATACGGAAGAAAGGGAGGAAATAAAATTTAGGGGAAGGGAGCCAGATAAAGGGAATTGTTGAAAGAGAAATTAAAGAGCCGTGGGGTACGAGAAATATAGGGGAGAATTAAAAAAAAAAAAAAAAAAAAAATCAAGGAAGGGAGCCAGACAGAGGGAGACGTAGAAGGAATTTTAAAAAGCAATTGAGTACGAGAAAGATAGACAAGAATTAAAACATAGGGACAGGGAGATGGAGAGGGGACAAAGTAGAAAGGAAACCTAAACAGCGATCGAGGACAAGCAACACAGGAGTGTTAAAAAAAGCAGGGACAGGGAGATGGCTAGAAGGAACTGTAGTTAAAGAAAATTTTAAAAGCAACGGGGTATAAGAAACACAGGAAATAATGACAAAATAGCAACAGGGAGATGGCTAGAAGGAAACATGGAAAGAACATTTAAAAAGCGATGGGGCACAGGAGAGTGAGAGGAATTAAAAAATAGGGACAGGGTGTTGGAGAGAGGGAAACATAGAAGGAGAAATTAAAATGCAACGGGGTAGAAGGAACACAGGAAACCACGAAGAAGTAGGGAGAAGGAGCCCAGAGAGGAAAACGGAGGGAAAAAAAAAAAAACCTGGATAGGTGAAGTGGTACAGGGCAGAGTTGGCAGAAGAGTAACAAGTTTTGGGGAGCTGGACAAGGTAGGTGGGCCGGCAGAGAGGGAGACAGAAGCAGGGACAGGCAGGGAGGTCAGGCAGAGATCTGGGGAAGGGCGGCAGAGATGGACCGGGCCGCACAGGAGAGAACGCGTGACTCACCACAGCTCCGGGCACTGGCAGGAGACCTTCACCGCCCCAACGCTTTTCTCTCTGCCTCAGCGGCAGGCGCCTCAATGCTCTTCTACCTCCAGGCTTCCCAGCGGCTCACCCATGCAGCCAGTGGAGGCACCGAGCTCCCAGCACTGCGTGCTGGTGGTGCGTTCTGTCAGGGACGGCTCGGCGAGCCCCTTCGTGGCTGCAGGGACTGGCCGTTCCTTGCTGGAGGCACCTGCCTGCAGGGCCCCCTTGGGTTCCCTCCTCCTCAGCCAGCTCCCCTTTGTCAGCTCCCTCAGGCAGGCGTGCCCTGGCAGCCCCCTTTACAGCTAGAGCCCCTTCACACAGCAGGGCCAGCCCCATCCTCAGCCTCACTGGCCACACCTGGGGCTGCCCCAGCTCCAGGCCCAGCTGGAGCCCATTGGCAACAGGGGCCCTGGCCAAAGCCCCCCAACACATCCCCCCCTCCCCAGCACCTGTCCACAGCCACAAGCTCTGCACCCAGGGGCTGCAAACACATCCAGGGGCACAGAGGAGGCAGGAACAGTTTATTCCTTAATGCACATTAGGAATGCCGGCAGTGAGCTGGCTCCAAGGCTCGGTGCCCAAAGGCAGCAGGCGAGAAGGAAAAGAGGGAAGAGGCAAGCAGGAGGAAGGACAGAGGGCGGTAGAGAAGAGGCGTGGGACAGGGAGCCAGAAAATGGTATGCTGGGAACAAAAAAGAGGGACGGGGAGCCGCACAAGGATGGAGAGAGAGAGAGAGAGAAATGGAGGGCAGTGAGGAGGAGGATGGGGAGATGGAGCAATAAATAAGAGGGGGAGGGAGCAGGGCTGAGAGATGGAAAGGACCGAGCAGGGTGACAGGAAGAGCAGAGAGGGACAGAGAGAAGGAGACACCCGCAGGCAGGAGACAGAGAGACGGAGGAGGGGGATTTTTTCCCCGGCAGGAAACTGGATAGAGGGAGACAGAGAGAAAACTGCAACAGGGGAATAAAGCGGAAGGAATTTAAAAAGGAAAAAAAAAAAAAAAAAAATATGGACGGGAAGCCGGACAGAGGCAGTCATAGAAAGAGAAATGAAAAAGCGACAAACACGGGCCAGAAATAAAAATCAGAGCACGTAAGACGGATGGAGGGAGAAATAGAAAGGAACGGGACAGAGAGGCCGGGAATTTTAAAAATTGTCAAGGGGAGCTCTGCAGAGGGAGATTCGAAAGAGTAAAGAAAAAGCGATGGGCTATGGGAAATGCAGGAAAGAAAAAAACGAGGCAGTGAACCAGGTAAATGGAGTCACAGAAATAAAATTTTAAAAGCAACATGGAACACGACAGGAAAGAATTAAAAACAAGGGAAAGGGAACCAGGTAAATGGAGACATAAAATTTAAAAAGCGACAGGGTAAGGAGAAGAGAAAAAACGCCCCAAACCAAAAAATAGGGAGAGCAAACCGGAGAAAAGACGAGCGAGAAAGAAACATTCAAAAGCGACGGGGTACGCAACAGGCGGGAAAGAATTAAAAAATAGGGATAGGGAGCTGGATAAAAGCAGACGTGGAAGGCAACGTGAAAACGCGAAGAGGTACGGGACAGCCAGCAGAGGACTAAAGACAGGGCCAGCAAACTAGATTACCGGTGCATATAGAAACAAAATTTTAAAAGCCAAGGGTTGAAGAGAGAGAAAAAAGTAACAAAATAGAGACAGCGATCGAAATAAACAGAGGCACACGAAGAAAATTCATAAAGTGAAGCGCAGGCTGCGGGACAGACAGGAAAGAATGAACAAATCAACACATTGGATGGGATAGAATTAGATCGAGAAAAACTAAAAAGCCACCTCTCTTAGGAAAGACAAGAAGAAACTAAAAAAATAAAGAAAGGATGACAAAGAGAATGACACATACAAAGTAAATTGAAAAAGCAACGGGGTACACAACCTACTGAAAACTACTGAAAAATAAGGATAGGAAGCTTGACACAGGAAGAGGTAGAAAGAAAATTTCAAAAACTACTGGGTAGAGGACAAACAGGAGAAAATGTGAAAAAAAAAAAAAACCAACCCCAAACGAGATAAAAGTATACATAGAAGCAAAACTTTCAAAGCCAAGGGACTAAGAGAGGCAAGCATTAAAAAAGTAGCAACAGCAAACTAAACAAAGACGGACAGAAATTGTAAAAAGCGACTAAGGCACTAAGGAAAGAGAAGAAATAATTAAAAAATAAAGACAGTAAACGGGATAAACTTAGAGAGAAAATCTTAAAAGCAATGGGGACTGAAGAAAGAACAAAAAAATGTTCAAATAGGGACGGTGAACTAAACCGGAGACGTAGAAAGAAAATCTAAAAAGCAACGGGACTGAGGAAAGACAAGAAATTAAAAATAAAGATAACGAAGGGACTACAAGTCAGCATAGAACTAACGTTAAAAAAGCGAGGGGCATTAGGGAAATAAACGGCAAAATTAAAATATAGGGACAGTAAACTAAGAGAGATGTAGGAAAAAAGCCTTAAAAAGCAAGGGCACTAGCGAGAGAGAAGAAAAAAAAATTAAAGGAAAAGAAAGCAAAATAAAGACAGCAAACGGGGTGAAAGTAGAAAATTTAGCAAGCGATGGCGATTACGGAAACGAATGGAAGAAAAATTTAAAAATAGGGACAGCGAACTGAAACCGACGTAGAAAGAAAATTTGTAAAGCGCCGGCACTAAGGACAGATAAGTAGCAATTAAAGAAAGACACCAACCGGGATAAAATTAGACAGAAAACTGTAAAAGCACCAGGGATTACGGAAATAAGGAAAAAAGGAAATCATAGCGACACTGAACTAAAATGGAGAAGTAGAAAGAAAACTTAAAAGGCTATGGCCCTGAAGACAGACAAGAAATAATGAAAAATAAAGATATCGACGGGAAGAAGAGTAGGCATAGAAACTGCGTTTAAAAAGCGATGGGAGTTAGTGGGGAAAAAAGGCAAAAAATTCACTAGCGACAGCCAACTCCAACAGAGGTCGTAAGAAAAGTTTAAAAGCGACGGCACTAAGGAGAGAGAAGAAATAACTAAAAAATAAAGACAGCAAAATAAAGACAGCAAACGGGATCAAAGACGACAGACCATTTTAAAAGCAGCGGGGATTAAAGAACTAAGGAAAAAATTTTAAAATGGGGACGGCGAACTAAAGCGGAGACGTAGAGGCAAAATCTAAACAGCGGCGGCACGAAGGAAAGCCAAGAAAAAATAATTAAACACTAAAGACGGCAAACGAGAGAAAAGTAGGAAGTTTTGAAAGCAACGGGGACTAAGGAAATGAGGAAAAAATTTCAAAAAAGCGACGGTGAACTAAAACGAAGACGTAGAAAGAAAGTCTAAAAAGCGATGGAACAGAACAAAGAGAAGCAATACTGAAAAACAGCCAGCAAGGGGAATGAAAGTAGGCATAGGAAGAACATTTAAGAAGTGAGGGGGATTAGGGAAGTAAATGAAGTATTACAAAAAGTGGAACAGCGAACTAAAAGAGATGTAGAAAAAACCCCTTAAAAAGCGACGGCGTTAAGGAAAGACAAGAAAGAATTTTTAAAAAAAAAAAAAAAAGTAAAGGTAGGCAAATAAAGACCGCGAAGGGGATAAAAGTAGACAGAAAATTTAAAAAGCAATGGTGATTAAGGAAATAAAGACATGCTAAAGACAGCAAATAGGTTAAAGTAGATGTAGAAGCAGAAAGAAAGTGTAAAAGGGTCAGGGCACACGATAGCCAGGAAAGAATTAATAAACAGTGATACGCAGCTTGATAAAAGTAGACGTAGAAGGAAAAATTTAAAAGGGATTGTGCACAGGACAGACAAGGAAAATGAAAAAAAATAGTGACGGTGAACGGAGAAATAGAAAGGAACCTTAGAAGCGACGGGGCACAGAAAAGAGAGGCATACATTACAAAATAAAGACAGTGAACTGGATGAAAGTAGACAGAGAAAGAAAATTGTAAAAGCGACCAGGTACGCGGCAGGTTTTCAAAATATTTAAATATTGAAAGTATTTTAAGGTATTTTTAAAAATTTAAAAAACTTAAAAATCAACAATAGGCAGCTTCATAAAAGTAGAAAGGGCGTCATGGTTTAACCCTGGCTGGCAAGTAAGCACCATACAGCTGGGATGGGGGGGAGAATTGGAAAGGTAAACATGAGAGAGACACTCTCGTGGGTTGATACAAAACAAGTTTAATAATTAAAAACAAATTTTAAAAAAACCAAACAAGCGATGCAAATGCAAACACATGCTCACCACTACCCGACCGATGCCCAGCCCGTCCCGAGCAGCGGTCCCCCCCACCCACCAACCTCCCCCCCCCCCCCCCCCAGTTTTATTGCTGAGCACGACGTCATACGGTCTGGAATATCCCTTTGGTCAGCTGGGTCAGCCGTCCCGGCCGCGACCATTCCCAACCCCTCGTGTACGCCCAGCCCACTCGCTGGCAGGGCAGGGTGAGGAGCAGAGCAGCCCTTGACGCGGCGCAAGCGCTGCTCAGCAGTAACCGACACCTCCCGGTGCTATCAATGCTGTTTTCAGCACAAATCCAAAAACGTAGCCCAGTACCGGCTACCGTGAAGAAAACTAACTCTATGCCATCCGAAACCTGCACACACAGAAACAAAAATGTAAGAAGCTGTGGTACAGGAAACACAGGAAAAAATTCAAAAAATGGGGACGGAAAACTAGATAAAGAGAGACATAGAAAGAAAGTCTAAAAAGGGACGGGGTACGGGAGAGACAGGAAAACGGTTTAAAAATAGGGACAACAAACATAATAAGTGTTGATATAGAAAGAAACTTTAATAGGCGATGGCATTAAGACAGAGAAGAACAAATTAAAAAATAAGGCTAGGGTAAAAAAAAAAAAAAATAGAGATGCACCTGGAAATAAAACGTTGAAAGTGACATGGCACACAACAGACAGGAATAAGTGAAAATATGTGGATAGGGAGTTCAATGAAAGTAGACATAGAATGAAAAGTGAAAAAGCAAGGGGTTCCAGACAGGCAGGAAAAATGTTAAAAATAAAGACAGCGACGTGGTTAAAGTAGACGCGGAAGGAAAATTTGAAAAGCAAGCAGGTAAAGGACAGGCGGGACAAAAATTAAAAATGGGTACAGAAAATGGGATAAAAGTTGACACAGCAAGAAAATTCAAAAAGCAAAGGCATTAAGGAAAGACAAGAAAAATCACTTAAAAATTGGGGTAGGGTGATGAGAGGGAGACCTAGGCAGAAAATCATAAAAGCAAAGGCATTAAGGAAAGACAAGAAAAAGCTACAAAATACGAATAGGGAGAAATATACAGAGAGACATAGCAAACTTCAAAAGCCATGGGGTACAGAGCAGGCAGGAAACAAATAAAAAAGACAGACGGTGAATTGGTTAAAGTAGACATGGCAAGAAAAGTCTTAAAAGCGACAGGGTACAGGATAGACAGGAAGACATAACAAATAGGGACAGCACAGTGGATAAACTTTGACATAGAAAGAAAATTGGAAATGTGGTGGCTTTAAGGAAAGACAAGAACAAATTAAAAAGTGAGAACAGAGGCAAAAATAGGCACACGTAGCAGTAAAGGTAAGAAGCGAGGGGATACACTACGCGGGAAAGAATTCAAAAATAGGGATGGGGAGCTTGGTAAAAGCAGAGGTAGAAAGAAAACTGAAGAAGCGACAGGGGCCAGGATAGATGGGAGAGCATTAGAAAATACAGACGGTCAATGGATAAAAGTGGCCATAGAAACAAAATTTTAAACTGACGGAGTACAGTATAGACAGGAAAAAAAAAGAAAAAGGAAGGACAGGAAACTAAGTAAGTGGAGACCTAGAAAGAAGATTTGTAAAGCAACTGGGTACAGGACAGAGAGGGAGGAGTTAAAAAGAATCGGGACCCGAGTCAGATAGAGGGAGACAGAAAGACATTTTTAAAAGTGTCGGACTACAAGAAAAACAGGAAGGAACTGAAAAATAGGAAGAGGGATGAGAAGAGAAGGGAAGGAAACACTGAAAGAAAATTTAAAAGGTGACAGGGTATACGGAAGAAAGGGAGGAAATAAAATTTAGGGGAAGGGAGCCAGATAAAGGGAATTGTTGAAAGAGAAATTAAAGAGCAGTGGGGTACGAGAAATATAGGGGAGAATTAAAAAAAAAAAAAAAAAAAAAAAATCAAGGAAGGGAGCCAGGCAGAGGGAGACGTAGAAGGAATTTTAAAAAGCACTTGAGTACGAGAAAGATAGACAAGAATTAAAACATAGGGACAGGGAGATGGAGAGGGGACAAAGTAGAAAGGAAACCTAAACAGCGATCGAGGACAAGCAACACAGGAGTGTTAAAAAAAGCAGGGACAGGGAGATGGCTAGAAGGAACTGTAGTTAAAGAAAATTTTAAAAGCAACGGGGTATAAGAAACACAGGAAATAATGACAAAATAGCAACAGGGAGATAGCTAGAAGGAAACATGGAAAGAACATTTAAAAAGCGATGGGGCACAGGAGAGTGAGAGGAATTAAAAAATAGAGACAGGGTGTTGGAGAGAGGGAAACATAGAAGGAGAAATTAAAATGCAACGGGGTAGAAGGAACACAGGAAACCACGAAGAAGTAGGGAGAAGGAGCCCAGAGAGGAAAACGGAGGGAAAAAAAAAAAACCTGGATAGGTGAAGTGGTACAGGGCAGAGTTGGCAGAAGAGTAACAAGTTTTGGGGAGCTGGACAAGGTAGGTGGGCCGGCAGAGAGGGAGACAGAAGCAGGGACAGGCAGGGAGGTCAGGCAGAGATCTGGGGAAGGGCGGCAGAGATGGACCGGGCCGCACAGGAGAGAACGCGTGACTCACCACAGCTCCGGGCACTGGCAGGAGACCTTCACCGCCCCAACGCTTTTCTCTCTGCCTCAGCGGCAGGCGCCTCAATGCTCTTCTACCTCCAGGCTTCCCAGCGGCTCACCCATGCAGCCAGTGGAGGCACCGAGCTCCCAGCACTGCGTGCTGGTGGTGCGTTCTGTCAGGGACGGCTCGGCGAGCCCCTTCGTGGCTGCAGGGACTGGCCGTTCCTTGCTGGAGGCACCTGCCTGCAGGGCCCCCTTGGGTTCCCTCCTCCTCAGCCAGCTCCCCTTTGTCAGCTCCCTCAGGCAGGCGTGCCCTGGCAGCCCCCTTTACAGCTAGAGCCCCTTCACACAGCAGGGCCAGCCCCATCCTCAGCCTCACTGGCCACACCTGGGGCTGCCCCAGCTCCAGGCCCAGCTGGAGCCCATTGGCAACAGGGGCCCTGGCCAAAGCCCCCCAACACATCCCCCCCTCCCCAACACCTGTCCACAGCCACAAGCTCTGCACCCAGGGGCTGCAAACACATCCAGGGGCACAGAGGAGGCAGGAACAGTTTATTCCTTAATGCACATTAGGAATGCCGGCAGTGAGCTGGCTCCAAGGCTCGGTGCCCAAAGGCAGCAGGCGAGAAGGAAAAGAGGGAAGAGGCAAGCAGGAGGAAGGACAGAGGGCGGTAGAGAAGAGGCGTGGGACAGGGAGCCAGAAAATGGTATGCTGGGAACAAAAAAGAGGGACGGGGAGCCGCACAAGGATGGAGAGAGAGAGAGAGAGAGAGAAATGGAGGGCAGTGAGGAGGAGGATGGGGAGATGGAGCAATAAATAAGAGGGGGAGGGAGCAGGGCTGAGAGATGGAAAGGACCGAGCAGGGTGACAGGAAGAGCAGAGAGGGACAGAGAGAAGGAGACACCCGCAGGCAGGAGACAGAGAGACGGAGGAGGGGGATTTTTTCCCCGGCAGGAAACTGGATAGAGGGAGACAGAGAGAAAACTGCAACAGGGGAATAAAGCGGAAGGAATTTAAAAAGGAAAAAAAAAAAAAAAAATATGGACGGGAAGCCGGACAGAGGCAGTCATAGAAAGAGAAATGAAAAAGCGACAAACACGGGCCAGAAATAAAAATCAGAGCACGTAAGACGGATGGAGGGAGAAATAGAAAGGAACGGGACAGAGAGGCCGGGAATTTTAAAAATTGTCAAGGGGAGCTCTGCAGAGGGAGATTCGAAAGAGTAAAGAAAAAGCGATGGGCTATGGGAAATGCAGGAAAGAAAAAAACGAGGCAGTGAACCAGGTAAATGGAGTCACAGAAATAAAATTTTAAAAGCAACATGGAACACGACAGGAAAGAATTAAAAACAAGGGAAAGGGAACCAGGTAAATGGAGACATAAAATTTAAAAAGCGACAGGGTAAGGAGAAGAGAAAAAACGCCCCAAACCAAAAAATAGGGAGAGCAAACCGGAGAAAAGACGAGCGAGAAAGAAACATTCAAAAGCGACGGGGTACGCAACAGACGGGAAAGAATTAAAAAATAGGGATAGGGAGCTGGATAAAAGCAGACGTGGAAGGCAACGTGAAAACGCGAAGAGGTACGGGACAGCCAGCAGAGGACTAAAGACAGGGACAGCAAACTAGATTACCGGTGCATATAGAAACAAAATTTTAAAAGCCAAGGGTTGAAGAGAGAGAAAAAAGTAACAAAATAGAGACAGCGATCGAAATAAACAGAGGCACACGAAGAAAAGTCATAAAGTGAAGCGCAGGCTGCAGGACAGACAGGAAAGAATGAACAAATCAACACATTGGATGGGATAGAATTAGATCGAGAAAAACTAAAAAGCCACCTCTCTTAGGAAAGACAAGAAGAAACTAAAAAAATAAAGAAAGGATGACAAAGAGAATGACACATACAAAGTAAATTGAAAAAGCAACGGGGTACACAACCTACTGAAAACTACTGAAAAATAAGGATAGGAAGCTTGACACAGGAAGAGGTAGAAAGAAAATTTCAAAAACTACTGGGTAGAGGACAAACAGGAGAAAATGTGAAAAAAAAAAAAAAACAACCCCAAACGAGATAAAAGTATACATAGAAGCAAAACTTTCAAAGCCAAGGGACTAAGAGAGGCAAGCATTAAAAAAGTAGCAACAGCAAACTAAACAAAGACGGACAGAAATTGTAAAAAGCGACTAAGGGACGGTGAACTAAACCGGAGACGTAGAAAGAAAATCTAAAAAGCAACGGGACTGAGGAAAGACAAGAAATTAAAAATAAAGATAACGAAGGGACTACAAGTCAGCATAGATCTAACGTTAAAAAAGCGAGGGGCATTAGGGAAATAAACGGCAAAATTAAAATATAGGGACAGTAAACTAAGAGAGATGTAGGAAAAAAGCCTTAAAAAGCAAGGGCACTAGCGAGAGAGAAGAAAAAAAAATTAAAGGAAAAGAAAGCAAAATAAAGACAGCAAACGGGGTGAAAGTAGAAAATTTAGCAAGCGATGGCGATTACGGAAACGAATGGAAGAAAAATTTAAAAATAGGGACAGCGAACTGAAACCGACGTAGAAAGAAAATTTGTAAAGCGCCGGCACTAAGGACAGATAAGTAGCAATTAAAGAAAGACACCAACCGGGATAAAATTAGACAGAAAACTGTAAAAGCACCAGGGATTACGGAAATAAGGAAAAAAGGAAATCATAGCGACACTGAACTAAAATGGAGAAGTAGAAAGAAAACTTAAAAGGCTATGGCCCTGAAGACAGACAAGAAATAATGAAAAATAAAGATATGGACGGGAAGAAGAGTAGGCATAGAAACTGCGTTTAAAAAGCGATGGGAGTTAGTGGGGAAAAAAGGCAAAAAATTCACTAGCGACAGCCAACTCCAACAGAGGTCGTAAGAAAAGTTCAAAAGCGACGGCACTAAGGAGAGAGAAGAAATAACTAAAAAATAAAGACAGCAAAATAAAGACAGCAAACGGGATCAAAGACGAGAGACCATTTTAAAAGCAGCGGGGATTAAAGAACTAAGGAAAAAATTTTAAAATGGGGACGGCGAACTAAAGCGGAGACGTAGAGGCAAAATCTAAACAGCGGCGGCACGAAGGAAAGCCAAGAAAAAATAATTAAACACTAAAGACGGCAAACGAGAGAAAAGTAGGAAGTTTTGAAAGCAACGGGGACTAAGGAAATGAGGAAAAAATTTCAAAAAAGCGACGGTGAACTAAAACGAAGACGTAGAAAGAAAGTCTAAAAAGCGATGGAACAGAACAAAGAGAAGCAATACTGAAAAACAGCCAGCAAGGGGAATGAAAGTAGGCATAGGAAGAACATTTAAGAAGTGAGGGGGATTAGGGAAGTAAATGAAGTATTACAAAAAGTGGAACAGCGAACTAAAAGAGATGTAGAAAAAACCCCTTAAAAAGCGACGGCGTTAAGGAAAGACAAGAAAGAATTTTTTTAAAAAAAAAAAAAGTAAAGGTAGGCAAATAAAGACCGCGAAGGGGATAAAAGTAGACAGAAAATTTAAAAAGCAATGGTGATTAAGGAAATAAAGACATGCTAAAGACAGCAAATAGGTTAAAGTAGATGTAGAAGCAGAAAGAAAGTGTAAAAGGGTCAGGGCACACGATAGCCAGGAAAGAATTAATAAACAGTGATACGCAGCTTGATAAAAGTAGACGTAGAAGGAAAAATTTACAAGGGATTGTGCACAGGACAGACAAGGAAAATGAAAAAAAATAGTGACGGTGAACGGAGAAATAGAAAGGAACCTTAGAAGCGACGGGGCACAGAAAAGAGAGGCATACATTACAAAATAAAGACAGTGAACTGGATGAAAGTAGACAGAGAAAGAAAATTGTAAAAGCGACCAGGTACGCGGCAGGTTTTCAAAATATTTAAATATTGAAAGTATTTTAAGGTATTTTTAAAAATTTAAAAAACTTAAAAATCAACAATAGGCAGCTTCATAAAAGTAGAAAGGGCGTCATGGTTTAACCCTGGCTGGCAAGTAAGCACCATACAGCTGGGATGGGGGGGAGAATTGGAAAGGTAAACATGAGAGAGACACTCTCGTGGGTTGATACAAAACAAGTTTAATAATTAAAAACAAATTTTAAAAAAACCAAACAAGCGATGCAAATGCAAACACATGCTCACCACTACCCGACCGATGCCCAGCCCGTCCCGAGCAGCGGTCCCCCCCACCCACCAACCTCCCCCCCCCCCCCCCCCAGTTTTATTGCTGAGCACGACGTCATACGGTCTGGAATATCCCTTTGGTCAGCTGGGTCAGCCGTCCCGGCCGCGACCATTCCCAACCCCTCGTGTACGCCCAGCCCACTCGCTGGCAGGGCAGGGTGAGGAGCAGAGCAGCCCTTGACGCGGCGCAAGCGCTGCTCAGCAGTAACCGACACCTCCCGGTGCTATCAATGCTGTTTTCAGCACAAATCCAAAAACGTAGCCCAGTACCGGCTACCGTGAAGAAAACTAACTCTATGCCATCCGAAACCTGCACACACAGAAACAAAAATGTAAGAAGCTGTGGTACAGGAAACACAGGAAAAAATTCAAAAAATGGGGACGGAAAACTAGATAAAGAGAGACATAGAAAGAAAGTCTAAAAAGGGACGGGGTACGGGAGAGACAGGAAAACGGTTTAAAAATAGGGACAACAAACATAATAAGTGTTGATATAGAAAGAAACTTTAATAGGCGATGGCATTAAGACAGAGAAGAACAAATTAAAAAATAAGGCTAGGGTAAAAAAAAAAAAAAATAGAGATGCACCTGGAAATAAAACGTTGAAAGTGACATGGCACACAACAGACAGGAATAAGTGAAAATATGTGGATAGGGAGTTCAATGAAAGTAGACATAGAATGAAAAGTGAAAAAGCAAGGGGTTCCAGACAGGCAGGAAAAATGTTAAAAATAAAGACAGCGACGTGGTTAAAGTAGACGCGGAAGGAAAATTTGAAAAGCAAGCAGGTAAAGGACAGGCGGGACAAAAATTAAAAATGGGTACAGAAAATGGGATAAAAGTTGACACAGCAAGAAAATTCAAAAAGCAAAGGCATTAAGGAAAGACAAGAAAAATCACTTAAAAATTGGGGTAGGGTGATGAGAGGGAGACCTAGGCAGAAAATCATAAAAGCAAAGGCATTAAGGAAAGACAAGAAAAAGCTACAAAATACGAATAGGGAGAAATATACAGAGAGACATAGCAAACTTCAAAAGCCATGGGGTACAGAGCAGGCAGGAAACAAATAAAAAAGACAGACGGTGAATTGGTTAAAGTAGACATGGCAAGAAAAGTCTTAAAAGCGACAGGGTACAGGATAGACAGGAAGACATAACAAATAGGGACAGCACAGTGGATAAACTTTGACATAGAAAGAAAATTGGAAATGTGGTGGCTTTAAGGAAAGACAAGAACAAATTAAAAAGTGAGAACAGAGGCAAAAATAGGCACACGTAGCAGTAAAGGTAAGAAGCGAGGGGATACACTACGCGGGAAAGAATTCAAAAATAGGGATGGGGAGCTTGGTAAAAGCAGAGGTAGAAAGAAAACTGAAGAAGCGACAGGGGCCAGGATAGATGGGAGAGCATTAGAAAATACAGACGGTCAATGGATAAAAGTGGCCATAGAAACAAAATTTTAAACTGACGGAGTACAGTATAGACAGGAAAAAAAAAGAAAAAGGAAGGACAGGAAACTAAGTAAGTGGAGACCTAGAAAGAAGATTTGTAAAGCAACTGGGTACAGGACAGAGAGGGAGGAGTTAAAAAGAATCGGGACCCGAGTCAGATAGAGGGAGACAGAAAGACATTTTTAAAAGTGTCGGACTACAAGAAAAACAGGAAGGAACTGAAAAATAGGAAGAGGGATGAGAAGAGAAGGGAAGGAAACACTGAAAGAAAATTTAAAAGGTGACAGGGTATACGGAAGAAAGGGAGGAAATAAAATTTAGGGGAAGGGAGCCAGATAAAGGGAATTGTTGAAAGAGAAATTAAAGAGCAGTGGGGTACGAGAAATATAGGGGAGAATTAAAAAAAAAAAAAAAAAAAAAAAATCAAGGAAGGGAGCCAGGCAGAGGGAGACGTAGAAGGAATTTTAAAAAGCACTTGAGTACGAGAAAGATAGACAAGAATTAAAACATAGGGACAGGGAGATGGAGAGGGGACAAAGTAGAAAGGAAACCTAAACAGCGATCGAGGACAAGCAACACAGGAGTGTTAAAAAAAGCAGGGACAGGGAGATGGCTAGAAGGAACTGTAGTTAAAGAAAATTTTAAAAGCAACGGGGTATAAGAAACACAGGAAATAATGACAAAATAGCAACAGGGAGATAGCTAGAAGGAAACATGGAAAGAACATTTAAAAAGCGATGGGGCACAGGAGAGTGAGAGGAATTAAAAAATAGAGACAGGGTGTTGGAGAGAGGGAAACATAGAAGGAGAAATTAAAATGCAACGGGGTAGAAGGAACACAGGAAACCACGAAGAAGTAGGGAGAAGGAGCCCAGAGAGGAAAACGGAGGGAAAAAAAAAAAACCTGGATAGGTGAAGTGGTACAGGGCAGAGTTGGCAGAAGAGTAACAAGTTTTGGGGAGCTGGACAAGGTAGGTGGGCCGGCAGAGAGGGAGACAGAAGCAGGGACAGGCAGGGAGGTCAGGCAGAGATCTGGGGAAGGGCGGCAGAGATGGACCGGGCCGCACAGGAGAGAACGCGTGACTCACCACAGCTCCGGGCACTGGCAGGAGACCTTCACCGCCCCAACGCTTTTCTCTCTGCCTCAGCGGCAGGCGCCTCAATGCTCTTCTACCTCCAGGCTTCCCAGCGGCTCACCCATGCAGCCAGTGGAGGCACCGAGCTCCCAGCACTGCGTGCTGGTGGTGCGTTCTGTCAGGGACGGCTCGGCGAGCCCCTTCGTGGCTGCAGGGACTGGCCGTTCCTTGCTGGAGGCACCTGCCTGCAGGGCCCCCTTGGGTTCCCTCCTCCTCAGCCAGCTCCCCTTTGTCAGCTCCCTCAGGCAGGCGTGCCCTGGCAGCCCCCTTTACAGCTAGAGCCCCTTCACACAGCAGGGCCAGCCCCATCCTCAGCCTCACTGGCCACACCTGGGGCTGCCCCAGCTCCAGGCCCAGCTGGAGCCCATTGGCAACAGGGGCCCTGGCCAAAGCCCCCCAACACATCCCCCCCTCCCCAACACCTGTCCACAGCCACAAGCTCTGCACCCAGGGGCTGCAAACACATCCAGGGGCACAGAGGAGGCAGGAACAGTTTATTCCTTAATGCACATTAGGAATGCCGGCAGTGAGCTGGCTCCAAGGCTCGGTGCCCAAAGGCAGCAGGCGAGAAGGAAAAGAGGGAAGAGGCAAGCAGGAGGAAGGACAGAGGGCGGTAGAGAAGAGGCGTGGGACAGGGAGCCAGAAAATGGTATGCTGGGAACAAAAAAGAGGGACGGGGAGCCGCACAAGGATGGAGAGAGAGAGAGAGAGAGAGAAATGGAGGGCAGTGAGGAGGAGGATGGGGAGATGGAGCAATAAATAAGAGGGGGAGGGAGCAGGGCTGAGAGATGGAAAGGACCGAGCAGGGTGACAGGAAGAGCAGAGAGGGACAGAGAGAAGGAGACACCCGCAGGCAGGAGACAGAGAGACGGAGGAGGGGGATTTTTTCCCCGGCAGGAAACTGGATAGAGGGAGACAGAGAGAAAACTGCAACAGGGGAATAAAGCGGAAGGAATTTAAAAAGGAAAAAAAAAAAAAAAAATATGGACGGGAAGCCGGACAGAGGCAGTCATAGAAAGAGAAATGAAAAAGCGACAAACACGGGCCAGAAATAAAAATCAGAGCACGTAAGACGGATGGAGGGAGAAATAGAAAGGAACGGGACAGAGAGGCCGGGAATTTTAAAAATTGTCAAGGGGAGCTCTGCAGAGGGAGATTCGAAAGAGTAAAGAAAAAGCGATGGGCTATGGGAAATGCAGGAAAGAAAAAAACGAGGCAGTGAACCAGGTAAATGGAGTCACAGAAATAAAATTTTAAAAGCAACATGGAACACGACAGGAAAGAATTAAAAACAAGGGAAAGGGAACCAGGTAAATGGAGACATAAAATTTAAAAAGCGACAGGGTAAGGAGAAGAGAAAAAACGCCCCAAACCAAAAAATAGGGAGAGCAAACCGGAGAAAAGACGAGCGAGAAAGAAACATTCAAAAGCGACGGGGTACGCAACAGACGGGAAAGAATTAAAAAATAGGGATAGGGAGCTGGATAAAAGCAGACGTGGAAGGCAACGTGAAAACGCGAAGAGGTACGGGACAGCCAGCAGAGGACTAAAGACAGGGACAGCAAACTAGATTACCGGTGCATATAGAAACAAAATTTTAAAAGCCAAGGGTTGAAGAGAGAGAAAAAAGTAACAAAATAGAGACAGCGATCGAAATAAACAGAGGCACACGAAGAAAAGTCATAAAGTGAAGCGCAGGCTGCAGGACAGACAGGAAAGAATGAACAAATCAACACATTGGATGGGATAGAATTAGATCGAGAAAAACTAAAAAGCCACCTCTCTTAGGAAAGACAAGAAGAAACTAAAAAAATAAAGAAAGGATGACAAAGAGAATGACACATACAAAGTAAATTGAAAAAGCAACGGGGTACACAACCTACTGAAAACTACTGAAAAATAAGGATAGGAAGCTTGACACAGGAAGAGGTAGAAAGAAAATTTCAAAAACTACTGGGTAGAGGACAAACAGGAGAAAATGTGAAAAAAAAAAAAAAACAACCCCAAACGAGATAAAAGTATACATAGAAGCAAAACTTTCAAAGCCAAGGGACTAAGAGAGGCAAGCATTAAAAAAGTAGCAACAGCAAACTAAACAAAGACGGACAGAAATTGTAAAAAGCGACTAAGGGACGGTGAACTAAACCGGAGACGTAGAAAGAAAATCTAAAAAGCAACGGGACTGAGGAAAGACAAGAAATTAAAAATAAAGATAACGAAGGGACTACAAGTCAGCATAGATCTAACGTTAAAAAAGCGAGGGGCATTAGGGAAATAAACGGCAAAATTAAAATATAGGGACAGTAAACTAAGAGAGATGTAGGAAAAAAGCCTTAAAAAGCAAGGGCACTAGCGAGAGAGAAGAAAAAAAAATTAAAGGAAAAGAAAGCAAAATAAAGACAGCAAACGGGGTGAAAGTAGAAAATTTAGCAAGCGATGGCGATTACGGAAACGAATGGAAGAAAAATTTAAAAATAGGGACAGCGAACTGAAACCGACGTAGAAAGAAAATTTGTAAAGCGCCGGCACTAAGGACAGATAAGTAGCAATTAAAGAAAGACACCAACCGGGATAAAATTAGACAGAAAACTGTAAAAGCACCAGGGATTACGGAAATAAGGAAAAAAGGAAATCATAGCGACACTGAACTAAAATGGAGAAGTAGAAAGAAAACTTAAAAGGCTATGGCCCTGAAGACAGACAAGAAATAATGAAAAATAAAGATATGGACGGGAAGAAGAGTAGGCATAGAAACTGCGTTTAAAAAGCGATGGGAGTTAGTGGGGAAAAAAGGCAAAAAATTCACTAGCGACAGCCAACTCCAACAGAGGTCGTAAGAAAAGTTCAAAAGCGACGGCACTAAGGAGAGAGAAGAAATAACTAAAAAATAAAGACAGCAAAATAAAGACAGCAAACGGGATCAAAGACGAGAGACCATTTTAAAAGCAGCGGGGATTAAAGAACTAAGGAAAAAATTTTTAAATGGGGACGGCGAACTAAAGCGGAGACGTAGAGGCAAAATCTAAACAGCGGCGGCACGAAGGAAAGCCAAGAAAAAATAATTAAACACTAAAGACGGCAAACGAGAGAAAAGTAGGAAGTTTTGAAAGCAACGGGGACTAAGGAAATGAGGAAAAAATTTCAAAAAAGCGACGGTGAACTAAAACGAAGACGTAGAAAGAAAGTCTAAAAAGCGATGGAACAGAACAAAGAGAAGCAATACTGAAAAACAGCCAGCAAGGGGAATGAAAGTAGGCATAGGAAGAACATTTAAGAAGTGAGGGGGATTAGGGAAGTAAATGAAGTATTACAAAAAGTGGAACAGCGAACTAAAAGAGATGTAGAAAAAACCCCTTAAAAAGCGACGGCGTTAAGGAAAGACAAGAAAGAATTTTTTAAAAAAAAAAAAAAAGTAAAGGTAGGCAAATAAAGACCGCGAAGGGGATAAAAGTAGACAGAAAATTTAAAAAGCAATGGTGATTAAGGAAATAAAGACATGCTAAAGACAGCAAATAGGTTAAAGTAGATGTAGAAGCAGAAAGAAAGTGTAAAAGGGTCAGGGCACACGATAGCCAGGAAAGAATTAATAAACAGTGATACGCAGCTTGATAAAAGTAGACGTAGAAGGAAAAATTTACAAGGGATTGTGCACAGGACAGACAAGGAAAATGAAAAAAAATAGTGACGGTGAACGGAGAAATAGAAAGGAACCTTAGAAGCGACGGGGCACAGAAAAGAGAGGCATACATTACAAAATAAAGACAGTGAACTGGATGAAAGTAGACAGAGAAAGAAAATTGTAAAAGCGACCAGGTACGCGGCAGGTTTTCAAAATATTTAAATATTGAAAGTATTTTAAGGTATTTTTAAAAATTTAAAAAACTTAAAAATCAACAATAGGCAGCTTCATAAAAGTAGAAAGGGCGTCATGGTTTAACCCTGGCTGGCAAGTAAGCACCATACAGCTGGGATGGGGGGGAGAATTGGAAAGGTAAACATGAGAGAGACACTCTCGTGGGTTGATACAAAACAAGTTTAATAATTAAAAACAAATTTTAAAAAAACCAAACAAGCGATGCAAATGCAAACACATGCTCACCACTACCCGACCGATGCCCAGCCCGTCCCGAGCAGCGGTCCCCCCCACCCACCAACCTCCCCCCCCCCCCCCCCCAGTTTTATTGCTGAGCACGACGTCATACGGTCTGGAATATCCCTTTGGTCAGCTGGGTCAGCCGTCCCGGCCGCGACCATTCCCAACCCCTCGTGTACGCCCAGCCCACTCGCTGGCAGGGCAGGGTGAGGAGCAGAGCAGCCCTTGACGCGGCGCAAGCGCTGCTCAGCAGTAACCGACACCTCCCGGTGCTATCAATGCTGTTTTCAGCACAAATCCAAAAACGTAGCCCAGTACCGGCTACCGTGAAGAAAACTAACTCTATCCCATCCGAAACCTGCACACACAGAAACAAAAATGTAAGAAGCTGGGGTACAGGAAACACAGGAAAAAATTCAAAAAATGGGGACGGAAAACTAGATAAAGAGAGACATAGAAAGAAAGTCTAAAAAGGGACGGGGTACGGGAGAGACAGGAAAACGGTTTAAAAATAGGGACAGCAAACATAATAAGTGTTGATATAGAAAGAAACTTTAATAGGCGATGGCATTAAGACAGAGAAGAACAAATTAAAAAATAAGGCTAGGGTAAAAAAAAAAAAATAGAGATGCACCTGGAAATAAAACGTTGAAAGTGACATGGCACACAACAGACAGGAATAAGTGAAAATATGTGGATAGGGAGTTCAATGAAAGTAGACATAGAATGAAAAGTGAAAAAGCAAGGGGTTCCAGACAGGCAGGAAAAATGTTAAAAATAAAGACAGCGACGTGGTTAAAGTAGACGCGGAAGGAAAATTTGAAAAGCAAGCAGGTAAAGGACAGGCGGGACAAAAATTAAAAATGGGTACAGAAAATGGGATAAAAGTTGACACAGCAAGAAAATTCAAAAAGCAAAGGCATTAAGGAAAGACAAGAAAAATCACTTAAAAATTGGGGTAGGGTGATGAGAGGGAGACCTAGGCAGAAAATCATAAAAGCAAAGGCATTAAGGAAAGACAAGAAAAAGCTACAAAATACGAATAGGGAGAAATATACAGAGAGACATAGCAAACTTCAAAAGCCATGGGGTACAGAGCAGGCAGGAAACAAATAAAAAAGACAGACGGTGAATTGGTTAAAGTAGACATGGCAAGAAAAGTCTTAAAAGCGACAGGGTACAGGATAGACAGGAAGACATAACAAATAGGGACAGCACAGTGGATAAACTTTGACATAGAAAGAAAATTGGAAATGTGGTGGCTTTAAGGAAAGACAAGAACAAATTAAAAAGTGAGAACAGAGGCAAAAATAGGCACACGTAGCAGTAAAGGTAAGAAGCGAGGGGATACACTACGCGGGAAAGAATTCAAAAATAGGGATGGGGAGCTTGGTAAAAGCAGAGGTAGAAAGAAAACTGAAGAAGCGACAGGGGCCAGGATAGATGGGAGAGCATTAGAAAATACAGACGGTCAATGGATAAAAGTGGCCATAGAAACAAAATTTTAAACTGACGGAGTACAGTATAGACAGGAAAAAAAAAGAAAAAGGAAGGACAGGAAACTAAGTAAGTGGAGACCTAGAAAGAAGATTTGTAAAGCAACTGGGTACAGGACAGAGAGGGAGGAGTTAAAAAGAATCGGGACCCGAGTCAGATAGAGGGAGACAGAAAGACATTTTTAAAAGTGTCGGACTACAAGAAAAACAGGAAGGAACTGAAAAATAGGAAGAGGGATGAGAAGAGAAGGGAAGGAAACACTGAAAGAAAATTTAAAAGGTGACAGGGTATACGGAAGAAAGGGAGGAAATAAAATTTAGGGGAAGGGAGCCAGATAAAGGGAATTGTTGAAAGAGAAATTAAAGAGCCGTGGGGTACGAGAAATATAGGGGAGAATTAAAAAAAAAAAAAAAAAAAAAATCAAGGAAGGGAGCCAGACAGAGGGAGACGTAGAAGGAATTTTAAAAAGCAATTGAGTACGAGAAAGATAGACAAGAATTAAAACATAGGGACAGGGAGATGGAGAGGGGACAAAGTAGAAAGGAAACCTAAACAGCGATCGAGGACAAGCAACACAGGAGTGTTAAAAAAAGCAGGGACAGGGAGATGGCTAGAAGGAACTGTAGTTAAAGAAAATTTTAAAAGCAACGGGGTATAAGAAACACAGGAAATAATGACAAAATAGCAACAGGGAGATGGCTAGAAGGAAACATGGAAAGAACATTTAAAAAGCGATGGGGCACAGGAGAGTGAGAGGAATTAAAAAATAGGGACAGGGTGTTGGAGAGAGGGAAACATAGAAGGAGAAATTAAAATGCAACGGGGTAGAAGGAACACAGGAAACCACGAAGAAGTAGGGAGAAGGAGCCCAGAGAGGAAAACGGAGGGAAAAAAAAAAAAACCTGGATAGGTGAAGTGGTACAGGGCAGAGTTGGCAGAAGAGTAACAAGTTTTGGGGAGCTGGACAAGGTAGGTGGGCCGGCAGAGAGGGAGACAGAAGCAGGGACAGGCAGGGAGGTCAGGCAGAGATCTGGGGAAGGGCGGCAGAGATGGACCGGGCCGCACAGGAGAGAACGCGTGACTCACCACAGCTCCGGGCACTGGCAGGAGACCTTCACCGCCCCAACGCTTTTCTCTCTGCCTCAGCGGCAGGCGCCTCAATGCTCTTCTACCTCCAGGCTTCCCAGCGGCTCACCCATGCAGCCAGTGGAGGCACCGAGCTCCCAGCACTGCGTGCTGGTGGTGCGTTCTGTCAGGGACGGCTCGGCGAGCCCCTTCGTGGCTGCAGGGACTGGCCGTTCCTTGCTGGAGGCACCTGCCTGCAGGGCCCCCTTGGGTTCCCTCCTCCTCAGCCAGCTCCCCTTTGTCAGCTCCCTCAGGCAGGCGTGCCCTGGCAGCCCCCTTTACAGCTAGAGCCCCTTCACACAGCAGGGCCAGCCCCATCCTCAGCCTCACTGGCCACACCTGGGGCTGCCCCAGCTCCAGGCCCAGCTGGAGCCCATTGGCAACAGGGGCCCTGGCCAAAGCCCCCCAACACATCCCCCCCTCCCCAGCACCTGTCCACAGCCACAAGCTCTGCACCCAGGGGCTGCAAACACATCCAGGGGCACAGAGGAGGCAGGAACAGTTTATTCCTTAATGCACATTAGGAATGCCGGCAGTGAGCTGGCTCCAAGGCTCGGTGCCCAAAGGCAGCAGGCGAGAAGGAAAAGAGGGAAGAGGCAAGCAGGAGGAAGGACAGAGGGCGGTAGAGAAGAGGCGTGGGACAGGGAGCCAGAAAATGGTATGCTGGGAACAAAAAAGAGGGACGGGGAGCCGCACAAGGATGGAGAGAGAGAGAGAGAGAAATGGAGGGCAGTGAGGAGGAGGATGGGGAGATGGAGCAATAAATAAGAGGGGGAGGGAGCAGGGCTGAGAGATGGAAAGGACCGAGCAGGGTGACAGGAAGAGCAGAGAGGGACAGAGAGAAGGAGACACCCGCAGGCAGGAGACAGAGAGACGGAGGAGGGGGATTTTTTCCCCGGCAGGAAACTGGATAGAGGGAGACAGAGAGAAAACTGCAACAGGGGAATAAAGCGGAAGGAATTTAAAAAGGAAAAAAAAAAAAAAAAAAATATGGACGGGAAGCCGGACAGAGGCAGTCATAGAAAGAGAAATGAAAAAGCGACAAACACGGGCCAGAAATAAAAATCAGAGCACGTAAGACGGATGGAGGGAGAAATAGAAAGGAACGGGACAGAGAGGCCGGGAATTTTAAAAATTGTCAAGGGGAGCTCTGCAGAGGGAGATTCGAAAGAGTAAAGAAAAAGCGATGGGCTATGGGAAATGCAGGAAAGAAAAAAACGAGGCAGTGAACCAGGTAAATGGAGTCACAGAAATAAAATTTTAAAAGCAACATGGAACACGACAGGAAAGAATTAAAAACAAGGGAAAGGGAACCAGGTAAATGGAGACATAAAATTTAAAAAGCGACAGGGTAAGGAGAAGAGAAAAAACGCCCCAAACCAAAAAATAGGGAGAGCAAACCGGAGAAAAGACGAGCGAGAAAGAAACATTCAAAAGCGACGGGGTACGCAACAGGCGGGAAAGAATTAAAAAATAGGGATAGGGAGCTGGATAAAAGCAGACGTGGAAGGCAACGTGAAAACGCGAAGAGGTACGGGACAGCCAGCAGAGGACTAAAGACAGGGCCAGCAAACTAGATTACCGGTGCATATAGAAACAAAATTTTAAAAGCCAAGGGTTGAAGAGAGAGAAAAAAGTAACAAAATAGAGACAGCGATCGAAATAAACAGAGGCACACGAAGAAAATTCATAAAGTGAAGCGCAGGCTGCGGGACAGACAGGAAAGAATGAACAAATCAACACATTGGATGGGATAGAATTAGATCGAGAAAAACTAAAAAGCCACCTCTCTTAGGAAAGACAAGAAGAAACTAAAAAAATAAAGAAAGGATGACAAAGAGAATGACACATACAAAGTAAATTGAAAAAGCAACGGGGTACACAACCTACTGAAAACTACTGAAAAATAAGGATAGGAAGCTTGACACAGGAAGAGGTAGAAAGAAAATTTCAAAAACTACTGGGTAGAGGACAAACAGGAGAAAATGTGAAAAAAAAAAAAAACCAACCCCAAACGAGATAAAAGTATACATAGAAGCAAAACTTTCAAAGCCAAGGGACTAAGAGAGGCAAGCATTAAAAAAGTAGCAACAGCAAACTAAACAAAGACGGACAGAAATTGTAAAAAGCGACTAAGGCACTAAGGAAAGAGAAGAAATAATTAAAAAATAAAGACAGTAAACGGGATAAACTTAGAGAGAAAATCTTAAAAGCAATGGGGACTGAAGAAAGAACAAAAAAATGTTCAAATAGGGACGGTGAACTAAACCGGAGACGTAGAAAGAAAATCTAAAAAGCAACGGGACTGAGGAAAGACAAGAAATTAAAAATAAAGATAACGAAGGGACTACAAGTCAGCATAGAACTAACGTTAAAAAAGCGAGGGGCATTAGGGAAATAAACGGCAAAATTAAAATATAGGGACAGTAAACTAAGAGAGATGTAGGAAAAAAGCCTTAAAAAGCAAGGGCACTAGCGAGAGAGAAGAAAAAAAAATTAAAGGAAAAGAAAGCAAAATAAAGACAGCAAACGGGGTGAAAGTAGAAAATTTAGCAAGCGATGGCGATTACGGAAACGAATGGAAGAAAAATTTAAAAATAGGGACAGCGAACTGAAACCGACGTAGAAAGAAAATTTGTAAAGCGCCGGCACTAAGGACAGATAAGTAGCAATTAAAGAAAGACACCAACCGGGATAAAATTAGACAGAAAACTGTAAAAGCACCAGGGATTACGGAAATAAGGAAAAAAGGAAATCATAGCGACACTGAACTAAAATGGAGAAGTAGAAAGAAAACTTAAAAGGCTATGGCCCTGAAGACAGACAAGAAATAATGAAAAATAAAGATATCGACGGGAAGAAGAGTAGGCATAGAAACTGCGTTTAAAAAGCGATGGGAGTTAGTGGGGAAAAAAGGCAAAAAATTCACTAGCGACAGCCAACTCCAACAGAGGTCGTAAGAAAAGTTTAAAAGCGACGGCACTAAGGAGAGAGAAGAAATAACTAAAAAATAAAGACAGCAAAATAAAGACAGCAAACGGGATCAAAGACGACAGACCATTTTAAAAGCAGCGGGGATTAAAGAACTAAGGAAAAAATTTTAAAATGGGGACGGCGAACTAAAGCGGAGACGTAGAGGCAAAATCTAAACAGCGGCGGCACGAAGGAAAGCCAAGAAAAAATAATTAAACACTAAAGACGGCAAACGAGAGAAAAGTAGGAAGTTTTGAAAGCAACGGGGACTAAGGAAATGAGGAAAAAATTTCAAAAAAGCGACGGTGAACTAAAACGAAGACGTAGAAAGAAAGTCTAAAAAGCGATGGAACAGAACAAAGAGAAGCAATACTGAAAAACAGCCAGCAAGGGGAATGAAAGTAGGCATAGGAAGAACATTTAAGAAGTGAGGGGGATTAGGGAAGTAAATGAAGTATTACAAAAAGTGGAACAGCGAACTAAAAGAGATGTAGAAAAAACCCCTTAAAAAGCGACGGCGTTAAGGAAAGACAAGAAAGAATTTTTAAAAAAAAAAAAAAAAGTAAAGGTAGGCAAATAAAGACCGCGAAGGGGATAAAAGTAGACAGAAAATTTAAAAAGCAATGGTGATTAAGGAAATAAAGACATGCTAAAGACAGCAAATAGGTTAAAGTAGATGTAGAAGCAGAAAGAAAGTGTAAAAGGGTCAGGGCACACGATAGCCAGGAAAGAATTAATAAACAGTGATACGCAGCTTGATAAAAGTAGACGTAGAAGGAAAAATTTAAAAGGGATTGTGCACAGGACAGACAAGGAAAATGAAAAAAAATAGTGACGGTGAACGGAGAAATAGAAAGGAACCTTAGAAGCGACGGGGCACAGAAAAGAGAGGCATACATTACAAAATAAAGACAGTGAACTGGATGAAAGTAGACAGAGAAAGAAAATTGTAAAAGCGACCAGGTACGCGGCAGGTTTTCAAAATATTTAAATATTGAAAGTATTTTAAGGTATTTTTAAAAATTTAAAAAACTTAAAAATCAACAATAGGCAGCTTCATAAAAGTAGAAAGGGCGTCATGGTTTAACCCTGGCTGGCAAGTAAGCACCATACAGCTGGGATGGGGGGGAGAATTGGAAAGGTAAACATGAGAGAGACACTCTCGTGGGTTGATACAAAACAAGTTTAATAATTAAAAACAAATTTTAAAAAAACCAAACAAGCGATGCAAATGCAAACACATGCTCACCACTACCCGACCGATGCCCAGCCCGTCCCGAGCAGCGGTCCCCCCCACCCACCAACCTCCCCCCCCCCCCCCCCCAGTTTTATTGCTGAGCACGACGTCATACGGTCTGGAATATCCCTTTGGTCAGCTGGGTCAGCCGTCCCGGCCGCGACCATTCCCAACCCCTCGTGTACGCCCAGCCCACTCGCTGGCAGGGCAGGGTGAGGAGCAGAGCAGCCCTTGACGCGGCGCAAGCGCTGCTCAGCAGTAACCGACACCTCCCGGTGCTATCAATGCTGTTTTCAGCACAAATCCAAAAACGTAGCCCAGTACCGGCTACCGTGAAGAAAACTAACTCTATGCCATCCGAAACCTGCACACACAGAAACAAAAATGTAAGAAGCTGTGGTACAGGAAACACAGGAAAAAATTCAAAAAATGGGGACGGAAAACTAGATAAAGAGAGACATAGAAAGAAAGTCTAAAAAGGGACGGGGTACGGGAGAGACAGGAAAACGGTTTAAAAATAGGGACAACAAACATAATAAGTGTTGATATAGAAAGAAACTTTAATAGGCGATGGCATTAAGACAGAGAAGAACAAATTAAAAAATAAGGCTAGGGTAAAAAAAAAAAAAAATAGAGATGCACCTGGAAATAAAACGTTGAAAGTGACATGGCACACAACAGACAGGAATAAGTGAAAATATGTGGATAGGGAGTTCAATGAAAGTAGACATAGAATGAAAAGTGAAAAAGCAAGGGGTTCCAGACAGGCAGGAAAAATGTTAAAAATAAAGACAGCGACGTGGTTAAAGTAGACGCGGAAGGAAAATTTGAAAAGCAAGCAGGTAAAGGACAGGCGGGACAAAAATTAAAAATGGGTACAGAAAATGGGATAAAAGTTGACACAGCAAGAAAATTCAAAAAGCAAAGGCATTAAGGAAAGACAAGAAAAATCACTTAAAAATTGGGGTAGGGTGATGAGAGGGAGACCTAGGCAGAAAATCATAAAAGCAAAGGCATTAAGGAAAGACAAGAAAAAGCTACAAAATACGAATAGGGAGAAATATACAGAGAGACATAGCAAACTTCAAAAGCCATGGGGTACAGAGCAGGCAGGAAACAAATAAAAAAGACAGACGGTGAATTGGTTAAAGTAGACATGGCAAGAAAAGTCTTAAAAGCGACAGGGTACAGGATAGACAGGAAGACATAACAAATAGGGACAGCACAGTGGATAAACTTTGACATAGAAAGAAAATTGGAAATGTGGTGGCTTTAAGGAAAGACAAGAACAAATTAAAAAGTGAGAACAGAGGCAAAAATAGGCACACGTAGCAGTAAAGGTAAGAAGCGAGGGGATACACTACGCGGGAAAGAATTCAAAAATAGGGATGGGGAGCTTGGTAAAAGCAGAGGTAGAAAGAAAACTGAAGAAGCGACAGGGGCCAGGATAGATGGGAGAGCATTAGAAAATACAGACGGTCAATGGATAAAAGTGGCCATAGAAACAAAATTTTAAACTGACGGAGTACAGTATAGACAGGAAAAAAAAAGAAAAAGGAAGGACAGGAAACTAAGTAAGTGGAGACCTAGAAAGAAGATTTGTAAAGCAACTGGGTACAGGACAGAGAGGGAGGAGTTAAAAAGAATCGGGACCCGAGTCAGATAGAGGGAGACAGAAAGACATTTTTAAAAGTGTCGGACTACAAGAAAAACAGGAAGGAACTGAAAAATAGGAAGAGGGATGAGAAGAGAAGGGAAGGAAACACTGAAAGAAAATTTAAAAGGTGACAGGGTATACGGAAGAAAGGGAGGAAATAAAATTTAGGGGAAGGGAGCCAGATAAAGGGAATTGTTGAAAGAGAAATTAAAGAGCAGTGGGGTACGAGAAATATAGGGGAGAATTAAAAAAAAAAAAAAAAAAAAAAAATCAAGGAAGGGAGCCAGGCAGAGGGAGACGTAGAAGGAATTTTAAAAAGCACTTGAGTACGAGAAAGATAGACAAGAATTAAAACATAGGGACAGGGAGATGGAGAGGGGACAAAGTAGAAAGGAAACCTAAACAGCGATCGAGGACAAGCAACACAGGAGTGTTAAAAAAAGCAGGGACAGGGAGATGGCTAGAAGGAACTGTAGTTAAAGAAAATTTTAAAAGCAACGGGGTATAAGAAACACAGGAAATAATGACAAAATAGCAACAGGGAGATAGCTAGAAGGAAACATGGAAAGAACATTTAAAAAGCGATGGGGCACAGGAGAGTGAGAGGAATTAAAAAATAGAGACAGGGTGTTGGAGAGAGGGAAACATAGAAGGAGAAATTAAAATGCAACGGGGTAGAAGGAACACAGGAAACCACGAAGAAGTAGGGAGAAGGAGCCCAGAGAGGAAAACGGAGGGAAAAAAAAAAAACCTGGATAGGTGAAGTGGTACAGGGCAGAGTTGGCAGAAGAGTAACAAGTTTTGGGGAGCTGGACAAGGTAGGTGGGCCGGCAGAGAGGGAGACAGAAGCAGGGACAGGCAGGGAGGTCAGGCAGAGATCTGGGGAAGGGCGGCAGAGATGGACCGGGCCGCACAGGAGAGAACGCGTGACTCACCACAGCTCCGGGCACTGGCAGGAGACCTTCACCGCCCCAACGCTTTTCTCTCTGCCTCAGCGGCAGGCGCCTCAATGCTCTTCTACCTCCAGGCTTCCCAGCGGCTCACCCATGCAGCCAGTGGAGGCACCGAGCTCCCAGCACTGCGTGCTGGTGGTGCGTTCTGTCAGGGACGGCTCGGCGAGCCCCTTCGTGGCTGCAGGGACTGGCCGTTCCTTGCTGGAGGCACCTGCCTGCAGGGCCCCCTTGGGTTCCCTCCTCCTCAGCCAGCTCCCCTTTGTCAGCTCCCTCAGGCAGGCGTGCCCTGGCAGCCCCCTTTACAGCTAGAGCCCCTTCACACAGCAGGGCCAGCCCCATCCTCAGCCTCACTGGCCACACCTGGGGCTGCCCCAGCTCCAGGCCCAGCTGGAGCCCATTGGCAACAGGGGCCCTGGCCAAAGCCCCCCAACACATCCCCCCCTCCCCAACACCTGTCCACAGCCACAAGCTCTGCACCCAGGGGCTGCAAACACATCCAGGGGCACAGAGGAGGCAGGAACAGTTTATTCCTTAATGCACATTAGGAATGCCGGCAGTGAGCTGGCTCCAAGGCTCGGTGCCCAAAGGCAGCAGGCGAGAAGGAAAAGAGGGAAGAGGCAAGCAGGAGGAAGGACAGAGGGCGGTAGAGAAGAGGCGTGGGACAGGGAGCCAGAAAATGGTATGCTGGGAACAAAAAAGAGGGACGGGGAGCCGCACAAGGATGGAGAGAGAGAGAGAGAGAGAGAAATGGAGGGCAGTGAGGAGGAGGATGGGGAGATGGAGCAATAAATAAGAGGGGGAGGGAGCAGGGCTGAGAGATGGAAAGGACCGAGCAGGGTGACAGGAAGAGCAGAGAGGGACAGAGAGAAGGAGACACCCGCAGGCAGGAGACAGAGAGACGGAGGAGGGGGATTTTTTCCCCGGCAGGAAACTGGATAGAGGGAGACAGAGAGAAAACTGCAACAGGGGAATAAAGCGGAAGGAATTTAAAAAGGAAAAAAAAAAAAAAAAATATGGACGGGAAGCCGGACAGAGGCAGTCATAGAAAGAGAAATGAAAAAGCGACAAACACGGGCCAGAAATAAAAATCAGAGCACGTAAGACGGATGGAGGGAGAAATAGAAAGGAACGGGACAGAGAGGCCGGGAATTTTAAAAATTGTCAAGGGGAGCTCTGCAGAGGGAGATTCGAAAGAGTAAAGAAAAAGCGATGGGCTATGGGAAATGCAGGAAAGAAAAAAACGAGGCAGTGAACCAGGTAAATGGAGTCACAGAAATAAAATTTTAAAAGCAACATGGAACACGACAGGAAAGAATTAAAAACAAGGGAAAGGGAACCAGGTAAATGGAGACATAAAATTTAAAAAGCGACAGGGTAAGGAGAAGAGAAAAAACGCCCCAAACCAAAAAATAGGGAGAGCAAACCGGAGAAAAGACGAGCGAGAAAGAAACATTCAAAAGCGACGGGGTACGCAACAGACGGGAAAGAATTAAAAAATAGGGATAGGGAGCTGGATAAAAGCAGACGTGGAAGGCAACGTGAAAACGCGAAGAGGTACGGGACAGCCAGCAGAGGACTAAAGACAGGGACAGCAAACTAGATTACCGGTGCATATAGAAACAAAATTTTAAAAGCCAAGGGTTGAAGAGAGAGAAAAAAGTAACAAAATAGAGACAGCGATCGAAATAAACAGAGGCACACGAAGAAAAGTCATAAAGTGAAGCGCAGGCTGCAGGACAGACAGGAAAGAATGAACAAATCAACACATTGGATGGGATAGAATTAGATCGAGAAAAACTAAAAAGCCACCTCTCTTAGGAAAGACAAGAAGAAACTAAAAAAATAAAGAAAGGATGACAAAGAGAATGACACATACAAAGTAAATTGAAAAAGCAACGGGGTACACAACCTACTGAAAACTACTGAAAAATAAGGATAGGAAGCTTGACACAGGAAGAGGTAGAAAGAAAATTTCAAAAACTACTGGGTAGAGGACAAACAGGAGAAAATGTGAAAAAAAAAAAAAAACAACCCCAAACGAGATAAAAGTATACATAGAAGCAAAACTTTCAAAGCCAAGGGACTAAGAGAGGCAAGCATTAAAAAAGTAGCAACAGCAAACTAAACAAAGACGGACAGAAATTGTAAAAAGCGACTAAGGGACGGTGAACTAAACCGGAGACGTAGAAAGAAAATCTAAAAAGCAACGGGACTGAGGAAAGACAAGAAATTAAAAATAAAGATAACGAAGGGACTACAAGTCAGCATAGATCTAACGTTAAAAAAGCGAGGGGCATTAGGGAAATAAACGGCAAAATTAAAATATAGGGACAGTAAACTAAGAGAGATGTAGGAAAAAAGCCTTAAAAAGCAAGGGCACTAGCGAGAGAGAAGAAAAAAAAATTAAAGGAAAAGAAAGCAAAATAAAGACAGCAAACGGGGTGAAAGTAGAAAATTTAGCAAGCGATGGCGATTACGGAAACGAATGGAAGAAAAATTTAAAAATAGGGACAGCGAACTGAAACCGACGTAGAAAGAAAATTTGTAAAGCGCCGGCACTAAGGACAGATAAGTAGCAATTAAAGAAAGACACCAACCGGGATAAAATTAGACAGAAAACTGTAAAAGCACCAGGGATTACGGAAATAAGGAAAAAAGGAAATCATAGTGACACTGAACTAAAATGGAGAAGTAGAAAGAAAACTTAAAAGGCTATGGCCCTGAAGACAGACAAGAAATAATGAAAAATAAAGATATCGACGGGAAGAAGAGTAGGCATAGAAACTGCGTTTAAAAAGCGATGGGAGTTAGTGGGGAAAAAAGGCAAAAAATTCACTAGCGACAGCCAACTCCAACAGAGGTCGTAAGAAAAGTTCAAAAGCGACGGCACTAAGGAGAGAGAAGAAATAACTAAAAAATAAAGACAGCAAAATAAAGACAGCAAACGGGATCAAAGACGAGAGACCATTTTAAAAGCAGCGGGGATTAAAGAACTAAGGAAAAAATTTTTAAATGGGGACGGCGAACTAAAGCGGAGACGTAGAGGCAAAATCTAAACAGCGGCGGCACGAAGGAAAGCCAAGAAAAAATAATTAAACACTAAAGACGGCAAACGAGAGAAAAGTAGGAAGTTTTGAAAGCAACGGGGACTAAGGAAATGAGGAAAAAATTTCAAAAAAGCGACGGTGAACTAAAACGAAGACGTAGAAAGAAAGTCTAAAAAGCGATGGAACAGAACAAAGAGAAGCAATACTGAAAAACAGCCAGCAAGGGGAATGAAAGTAGGCATAGGAAGAACATTTAAGAAGTGAGGGGGATTAGGGAAGTAAATGAAGTATTACAAAAAGTGGAACAGCGAACTAAAAGAGATGTAGAAAAAACCCCTTAAAAAGCGACGGCGTTAAGGAAAGACAAGAAAGAATTTTTTTTTAAAAAAAAAAGTAAAGGTAGGCAAATAAAGACCGCGAAGGGGATAAAAGTAGACAGAAAATTTAAAAAGCAATGGTGATTAAGGAAATAAAGACATGCTAAAGACAGCAAATAGGTTAAAGTAGATGTAGAAGCAGAAAGAAAGTGTAAAAGGGTCAGGGCACACGATAGCCAGGAAAGAATTAATAAACAGTGATACGCAGCTTGATAAAAGTAGACGTAGAAGGAAAAATTTACAAGGGATTGTGCACAGGACAGACAAGGAAAATGAAAAAAAATAGTGACGGTGAACGGAGAAATAGAAAGGAACCTTAGAAGCGACGGGGCACAGAAAAGAGAGGCATACATTACAAAATAAAGACAGTGAACTGGATGAAAGTAGATAGAGAAAGAAAATTGTAAAAGCGACCAGGTACGCGGCAGGTTTTCAAAATATTTAAATATTGAAAGTATTTTAAGGTATTTTTAAAAATTTAAAAAACTTAAAAATCAACAATAGGCAGCTTCATAAAAGTAGAAAGGGCGTCATGGTTTAACCCTGGCTGGCAAGTAAGCACCATACAGCTGGGATGGGGGGGAGAATTGGAAAGGTAAACATGAGAGAGACACTCTCGTGGGTTGATACAAAACAAGTTTAATAATTAAAAACAAATTTTAAAAAAACCAAACAAGCGATGCAAATGCAAACACATGCTCACCACTACCCGACCGATGCCCAGCCCGTCCCGAGCAGCGGTCCCCCCCACCCACCAACCTCCCCCCCCCCACCCAGTTTTATTGCTGAGCACGACGTCATACGGTCTGGAATATCCCTTTGGTCAGCTGGGTCAGCCGTCCCGGCCGCGACCATTCCCAACCCCTCGTGTACGCCCAGCCCACTCGCTGGCAGGGCAGGGTGAGGAGCAGAGCAGCCCTTGACGCGGCGCAAGCGCTGCTCAGCAGTAACCGACACCTCCCGGTGCTATCAATGCTGTTTTCAGCACAAATCCAAAAACGTAGCCCAGTACCGGCTACCGTGAAGAAAACTAACTCTATCCCATCCGAAACCTGCACACACAGAAACAAAAATGTAAGAAGCTGGGGTACAGGAAACACAGGAAAAAATTCAAAAAATGGGGACGGAAAACTAGATAAAGAGAGACATAGAAAGAAAGTCTAAAAAGGGACGGGGTACGGGAGAGACAGGAAAACGGTTTAAAAATAGGGACAGCAAACATAATAAGTGTTGATATAGAAAGAAACTTTAATAGGCGATGGCATTAAGACAGAGAAGAACAAATTAAAAAATAAGGCTAGGGTAAAAAAAAAAAAATAGAGATGCACCTGGAAATAAAACGTTGAAAGTGACATGGCACACAACAGACAGGAATAAGTGAAAATATGTGGATAGGGAGTTCAATGAAAGTAGACATAGAATGAAAAGTGAAAAAGCAAGGGGTTCCAGACAGGCAGGAAAAATGTTAAAAATAAAGACAGCGACGTGGTTAAAGTAGACGCGGAAGGAAAATTTGAAAAGCAAGCAGGTAAAGGACAGGCGGGACAAAAATTAAAAATGGGTACAGAAAATGGGATAAAAGTTGACACAGCAAGAAAATTCAAAAAGCAAAGGCATTAAGGAAAGACAAGAAAAATCACTTAAAAATTGGGGTAGGGTGATGAGAGGGAGACCTAGGCAGAAAATCATAAAAGCAAAGGCATTAAGGAAAGACAAGAAAAAGCTACAAAATACGAATAGGGAGAAATATACAGAGAGACATAGCAAACTTCAAAAGCCATGGGGTACAGAGCAGACAGGAAACAAATAAAAAAGACAGACGGTGAATTGGTTAAAGTAGACATGGCAAGAAAAGTCTTAAAAGCGACAGGGTACAGGATAGACAGGAAGACATAACAAATAGGGACAGCACAGTGGATAAACTTTGACATAGAAAGAAAATTGGAAATGTGGTGGCTTTAAGGAAAGACAAGAACAAATTAAAAAGTGAGAACAGAGGCAAAAATAGGCACACGTAGCAGTAAAGGTAAGAAGCGAGGGGATACACTACGCGGGAAAGAATTCAAAAATAGGGATGGGGAGCTTGGTAAAAGCAGAGGTAGAAAGAAAACTGAAGAAGCGACAGGGGCCAGGATAGATGGGAGAGCATTAGAAAATACAGACGGTCAATGGATAAAAGTGGCCATAGAAACAAAATTTTAAACTGACGGAGTACAGTATAGACAGGAAAAAAAAAGAAAAAGGAAGGACAGGAAACTAAGTAAGTGGAGACCTAGAAAGAAGATTTGTAAAGCAACTGGGTACAGGACAGAGAGGGAGGAGTTAAAAAGAATCGGGACCCGAGTCAGATAGAGGGAGACAGAAAGACATTTTTAAAAGTGTCGGACTACAAGAAAAACAGGAAGGAACTGAAAAATAGGAAGAGGGATGAGAAGAGAAGGGAAGGAAACACTGAAAGAAAATTTAAAAGGTGACAGGGTATACGGAAGAAAGGGAGGAAATAAAATTTAGGGGAAGGGAGCCAGATAAAGGGAATTGTTGAAAGAGAAATTAAAGAGCCGTGGGGTACGAGAAATATAGGGGAGAATTAAAAAAAAAAAAAAAAAAAAATCAAGGAAGGGAGCCAGACAGAGGGAGACGTAGAAGGAATTTTAAAAAGCAATTGAGTACGAGAAAGATAGACAAGAATTAAAACATAGGGACAGGGAGATGGAGAGGGGACAAAGTAGAAAGGAAACCTAAACAGCGATCGAGGACAAGCAACACAGGAGTGTTAAAAAAAGCAGGGACAGGGAGATGGCTAGAAGGAACTGTAGTTAAAGAAAATTTTAAAAGCAACGGGGTATAAGAAACACAGGAAATAATGACAAAATAGCAACAGGGAGATGGCTAGAAGGAAACATGGAAAGAACATTTAAAAAGCGATGGGGCACAGGAGAGTGAGAGGAATTAAAAAATAGGGACAGGGTGTTGGAGAGAGGGAAACATAGAAGGAGAAATTAAAATGCAACGGGGTAGAAGGAACACAGGAAACCACGAAGAAGTAGGGAGAAGGAGCCCAGAGAGGAAAACGGAGGGAAAAAAAAAAAAACCTGGATAGGTGAAGTGGTACAGGGCAGAGTTGGCAGAAGAGTAACAAGTTTTGGGGAGCTGGACAAGGTAGGTGGGCCGGCAGAGAGGGAGACAGAAGCAGGGACAGGCAGGGAGGTCAGGCAGAGATCTGGGGAAGGGCGGCAGAGATGGACCGGGCCGCACAGGAGAGAACGCGTGACTCACCACAGCTCCGGGCACTGGCAGGAGACCTTCACCGCCCCAACGCTTTTCTCTCTGCCTCAGCGGCAGGCGCCTCAATGCTCTTCTACCTCCAGGCTTCCCAGCGGCTCACCCATGCAGCCAGTGGAGGCACCGAGCTCCCAGCACTGCGTGCTGGTGGTGCGTTCTGTCAGGGACGGCTCGGCGAGCCCCTTCGTGGCTGCAGGGACTGGCCGTTCCTTGCTGGAGGCACCTGCCTGCAGGGCCCCCTTGGGTTCCCTCCTCCTCAGCCAGCTCCCCTTTGTCAGCTCCCTCAGGCAGGCGTGCCCTGGCAGCCCCCTTTACAGCTAGAGCCCCTTCACACAGCAGGGCCAGCCCCATCCTCAGCCTCACTGGCCACACCTGGGGCTGCCCCAGCTCCAGGCCCAGCTGGAGCCCATTGGCAACAGGGGCCCTGGCCAAAGCCCCCCAACACATCCCCCCCTCCCCAGCACCTGTCCACAGCCACAAGCTCTGCACCCAGGGGCTGCAAACACATCCAGGGGCACAGAGGAGGCAGGAACAGTTTATTCCTTAATGCACATTAGGAATGCCGGCAGTGAGCTGGCTCCAAGGCTCGGTGCCCAAAGGCAGCAGGCGAGAAGGAAAAGAGGGAAGAGGCAAGCAGGAGGAAGGACAGAGGGCGGTAGAGAAGAGGCGTGGGACAGGGAGCCAGAAAATGGTATGCTGGGAACAAAAAAGAGGGACGGGGAGCCGCACAAGGATGGAGAGAGAGAGAGAGAGAAATGGAGGGCAGTGAGGAGGAGGATGGGGAGATGGAGCAATAAATAAGAGGGGGAGGGAGCAGGGCTGAGAGATGGAAAGGACCGAGCAGGGTGACAGGAAGAGCAGAGAGGGACAGAGAGAAGGAGACACCCGCAGGCAGGAGACAGAGAGACGGAGGAGGGGGATTTTTTCCCCGGCAGGAAACTGGATAGAGGGAGACAGAGAGAAAACTGCAACAGGGGAATAAAGCGGAAGGAATTTAAAAAGGAAAAAAAAAAAAAAAAAAAATATGGACGGGAAGCCGGACAGAGGCAGTCATAGAAAGAGAAATGAAAAAGCGACAAACACGGGCCAGAAATAAAAATCAGAGCACGTAAGACGGATGGAGGGAGAAATAGAAAGGAACGGGACAGAGAGGCCGGGAATTTTAAAAATTGTCAAGGGGAGCTCTGCAGAGGGAGATTCGAAAGAGTAAAGAAAAAGCGATGGGCTATGGGAAATGCAGGAAAGAAAAAAACGAGGCAGTGAACCAGGTAAATGGAGTCACAGAAATAAAATTTTAAAAGCAACATGGAACACGACAGGAAAGAATTAAAAACAAGGGAAAGGGAACCAGGTAAATGGAGACATAAAATTTAAAAAGCGACAGGGTAAGGAGAAGAGAAAAAACGCCCCAAACCAAAAAATAGGGAGAGCAAACCGGAGAAAAGACGAGCGAGAAAGAAACATTCAAAAGCGACGGGGTACGCAACAGACGGGAAAGAATTAAAAAATAGGGATAGGGAGCTGGATAAAAGCAGACGTGGAAGGCAACGTGAAAACGCGAAGAGGTACGGGACAGCCAGCAGAGGACTAAAGACAGGGCCAGCAAACTAGATTACCGGTGCATATAGAAACAAAATTTTAAAAGCCAAGGGTTGAAGAGAGAGAAAAAAGTAACAAAATAGAGACAGCGATCGAAATAAACAGAGGCACACGAAGAAAAGTCATAAAGTGAAGCGCAGGCTGCGGGACAGACAGGAAAGAATGAACAAATCAACACATTGGATGGGATAGAATTAGATCGAGAAAAACTAAAAAGCCACCTCTCTTAGGAAAGACAAGAAGAAACTAAAAAAATAAAGGATGACAAAGAGAATGACACATACAAAGTAAATTGAAAAAGCAACGGGGTACACAACCTACTGAAAACTACTGAAAAATAAGGATAGGAAGCTTGACACAGGAAGAGGTAGAAAGAAAATTTCAAAAACTACTGGGTGGAGGACAAACAGGAGAAAATGTTAAAAAAAAAAAAACCCAACCCCAAACGAGATAAAAGTATACATAGAAGCAAAACTTTCAAAGCCAAGGGACTAAGAGAGGCAAGCATTAAAAAAGCAGCAACAGCAAACTAAACAAAGACGGACAGAAATTGTAAAAAGCGACTAAGGCACTAAGGAAAGAGAAGAAATAATTAAAAAATAAAGACAGTAAACGGGATAAACTTAGAGAGAAAATCTTAAAAGCAATGGGGACTGAAGAAAGAACAAAAAAATGTTCAAATAGGGACGGTGAACTAAACCGGAGACGTAGAAAGAAAATCTAAAAAGCAACGGGACTGAGGAAAGACAAGAAATAATTAAAAATAAAGATAACGAAGGGACTACAAGTCAGCATAGAACTAATGTTAAAAAAGCGAGGGGCATTAGGGAAATAAAGGGCAAAATTAAAATATAGGGACAGTAAACTAAGAGAGATGTAGGAAAAAAGCCTTAAAAAGCAAGGGCACTAGCGAGAGAGAAGAAAAAAAAATTGAAGGAAAAGAAAGCAAAATAAAGACAGCAAACGGGGTGAAAGTAGAAAATTTAGCAAGCGATGGCGATTACGGAAACGAATGGAAGAAAAATTTAAAAATAGGGACAGCGAACTGAAACCGACGTAGAAAGAAAATTTGTAAAGCGCCGGCACTAAGGACAGATAAGTAGCAATTAAAGAAAGACACCAACCGGGATAAAAATAGACAGAAAACTGTAAAAGCACCAGGGATTACGGAAATAAGGAAAAAAGGAAATCATAGCGACACTGAACTAAAATGGAGAAGTAGAAAGAAAACTTAAAAGGCTATGGCCCTGAAGACAGACAAGAAATAATGAAAAATAAAGATATCGACGGGAAGAAGAGTAGGCATAGAAACTGCGTTTAAAAAGCGATGGGAGTTAGTGGGGAAAAAAGGCAAAAAATTCACTAGCGACAGCCAACTCCAACAGAGGTCGTAAGAAAAGTTTAAAAGCGACGGCACTAAGGAGAGAGAAGAAATAACTAAAAAATAAAGACAGCAAAATAAAGACAGCAAACGGGATCAAAGACGAGAGACCATTTTAAAAGCAGCGGGGATTAAAGAACTAAGGAAAAAATTTTAAAATGGGGACGGCGAACTAAAGCGGAGACGTAGAGGCAAAATCTAAACAGCGGCGGCACGAAGGAAAGCCAAGAAAAAATAATTAAACACTAAAGACGGCAAACGAGAGAAAAGTAGGAAGTTTTGAAAGCAACGGGGACTAAGGAAATGAGGAAAAAATTTCAAAAAAGCGACGGTGAACTAAAACGAAGACGTAGAAAGAAAGTCTAAAAAGCGATGGAACAGAACAAAGAGAAGCAATACTGAAAAACAGCCAGCAAGGGGAATGAAAGTAGGCATAGGAAGAACATTTAAGAAGTGAGGGGGATTAGGGAAGTAAATGAAGTATTACAAAAAGTGGAACAGCGAACTAAAAGAGATGTAGAAAAAACCCCTTAAAAAGCGACGGCGTTAAGGAAAGACAAGAAAGAATTTTTTTTTAAAAAAAAAAGTAAAGGTAGGCAAATAAAGACCGCGAAGGGGATAAAAGTAGACAGAAAATTTAAAAAGCAATGGTGATTAAGGAAATAAAGACATGCTAAAGACAGCAAATAGGTTAAAGTAGATGTAGAAGCAGAAAGAAAGTGTAAAAGGGTCAGGGCACACGATAGCCAGGAAAGAATTAATAAACAGTGATACGCAGCTTGATAAAAGTAGACGTAGAAGGAAAAATTTACAAGGGATTGTGCACAGGACAGACAAGGAAAATGAAAAAAAATAGTGACGGTGAACGGAGAAATAGAAAGGAACCTTAGAAGCGACGGGGCACAGAAAAGAGAGGCATACATTACAAAATAAAGACAGTGAACTGGATGAAAGTAGACAGAGAAAGAAAATTGTAAAAGCGACCAGGTACGCGGCAGGTTTTCAAAATATTTAAATATTGAAAGTATTTTAAGGTATTTTTAAAAATTTAAAAAACTTAAAAATCAACAATAGGCAGCTTCATAAAAGTAGAAAGGGCGTCATGGTTTAACCCTGGCTGGCAAGTAAGCACCATACAGCTGGGATGGGGGGGAGAATTGGAAAGGTAAACATGAGAGAGACACTCTCGTGGGTTGATACAAAACAAGTTTAATAATTAAAAACAAATTTTAAAAAAAACCAAACAAGCGATGCAAATGCAAACACATGCTCACCACTACCCGACCGATGCCCAGCCCGTCCCGAGCAGCGGTCCCCCCCACCCACCAACCTCCCCCCCCCCACCCAGTTTTATTGCTGAGCACGACGTCATACGGTCTGGAATATCCCTTTGGTCAGCTGGGTCAGCCGTCCCGGCCGCGACCATTCCCAACCCCTCGTGTACACCCAGCCCACTCGCTGGCAGGGCAGGGTGAGGAGCAGAGCAGCCCTTGACGCGGCGCAAGCGCTGCTCAGCAGTAACCGACACCTCCCGGTGCTATCAATGCTGTTTTCAGCACAAATCCAAAAACGTAGCCCAGTACCGGCTACCGTGAAGAAAACTAACTCTATCCCATCCGAAACCTGCACACACAGAAACAAAAATGTAAGAAGCTGGGGTACAGGAAACACAGGAAAAAATTCAAAAAATGGGGACGGAAAACTAGATAAAGAGAGACATAGAAAGAAAGTCTAAAAAGTGACGGGGTACGGGAGAGACAGGAAAACGGTTTAAAAATAGGGACAGCAAACATAATAAGTGTTGATATAGAAAGAAACTTTAATAGGCGATGGCATTAAGACAGAGAAGAACAAATTAAAAAAGAAGGCTAGGGTAAAAAAAAAAATAGAGATGCACCTGGAAATAAAACGTTGAAAGTGACATGGCACACAACAGACAGGAATAAGTGAAAATATGTGGACAGGGAGTTCAATGAAAGTAGACATAGAATGAAAAGTGAAAAAGCAAGGGGTTCCAGACAGGCAGGAAAAGTGTTAAAAATAAAGACAGCGACGTGGTTAAAGTAGACGCGGAAGGAAAATTTGAAAAGCAAGCAGGTAAAGGACAGGCGGGACAAAAATTAAAAATGGGTACAGAAAATGGGATAAAAGTTGACACAGCAAGAAAATTCAAAAAGCAAAGGCATTAAGGAAAGACAAGAAAAATCACTTAAAAATTGGGGTAGGGTGATGAGAGGGAGACCTAGGCAGAAAATCATAAAAGCAAAGGTATTAAGGAAAGACAAGAAAAAGCTACAAAATACGAATAGGGAGAAATATACAGAGAGACATAGCAAACTTCAAAAGCCATGGGGTACAGAGCAGGCAGGAAACAAATAAAAAAGACAGACGGTGAATTGGTTAAAGTAGACATGGCAAGAAAAGTCTTAAAAGCGACAGGGTACAGGATAGACAGGAAGACATAACAAATAGGGACAGCACAGTGGATAAACTTTGACATAGAAAGAAAATGGGAAATGTGGTGGCTTTAAGGAAAGACAAGAACAAATTAAAAAGTGAGAACAGAGGCAAAAATAGGCACACGTAGCAGTAAAGGTAAGAAGCGAGGGGATACACTACGCGGGAAAGAATTCAAAAATAGGGATGGGGAGCTTGGTAAAAGCAGAGGTAGAAAGAAAACTGAAGAAGCGACAGGGTCCAGGATAGATGGGAGAGCATTAGAAAATACAGACGGTCAATGGATAAAAGTGGCCATAGAAACAAAATTTTAAACTGACGGAGTACAGTATAGACAGGAAAAAAAAAGAAAAAGGAAGGACAGGAAACTAAGTAAGTGGAGACCTAGAAAGAAGATTTGTAAAGCAACTGGGTACAGGACAGAGAGGGAGGAGTTAAAAAGAATCGGGACCCGAGTCAGATAGAGGGAGACAGAAAGACATTTTTAAAAGTGTCGGACTACAAGAAAAACAGGAAGGAACTGAAAAATAGGAAGAGGGATGAGAAGAGAAGGGAAGGAAACACTGAAAGAAAATTTAAAAGGTGACAGGGTATACGGAAGAAAGGGAGGAAATAAAATTTAGGGGAAGGGAGCCAGATAAAGGGAATTGTTGAAAGAGAAATTAAAGAGCAGTGGGGTACGAGAAATATAGGGGAGAATTAAAAAAAAAAAAAAAAAAAAAATCAAGGAAGGGAGCCAGACAGAGGGAGACGTAGAAGGAATTTTAAAAAGCACTTGAGTACGAGAAAGATAGACAAGAATTAAAACATAGGGACAGGGAGATGGAGAGGGGACAAAGTAGAAAGGAAACCTAAACAGCGATCGAGGACAAGCAACACAGGAGTGTTAAAAAAAGCAGGGACAGGGAGATGGCTAGAAGGAACTGTAGTTAAAGAAAATTTTAAAAGCAACGGGGTATAAGAAACACAGGAAATAATGACAAAATAGCAACAGGGAGATGGCTAGAAGGAAACATGGAAAGAACATTTAAAAAGCGATGGGGCACAGGAGAGTGAGAGGAATTAAAAAATAGAGACAGGGTGTTGGAGAGAGGGAAACATAGAAGGAGAAATTAAAATGCAACGGGGTAGAAGGAACACAGGAAACCACGAAGAAGTAGGGAGAAGGAGCCCAGAGAGGAAAACGGAGGGAAAAAAAAAAACCTGGATAGGTGAAGTGGTACAGGGCAGAGTTGGCAGAAGAGTAACAAGTTTTGGGGAGCTGGACAAGGTAGGTGGGCCGGCAGAGAGGGAGACAGAAGCAGGGACAGGCAGGGAGGTCAGGCAGAGATCTGGGGAAGGGCGGCAGAGATGGACCGGGCCGCACAGGAGAGAACGCGTGACTCACCACAGCTCCGGGCACTGGCAGGAGACCTTCACCGCCCCAACGCTTTTCTCTCTGCCTCAGCGGCAGGCGCCTCAATGCTCTTCTACCTCCAGGCTTCCCAGCGGCTCACCCATGCAGCCAGTGGAGGCACCGAGCTCCCAGCACTGCGTGCTGGTGGTGCGTTCTGTCAGGGACGGCTCGGCGAGCCCCTTCGTGGCTGCAGGGACTGGCCGTTCCTTGCTGGAGGCACCTGCCTGCAGGGCCCCCTTGGGTTCCCTCCTCCTCAGCCAGCTCCCCTTTGTCAGCTCCCTCAGGCAGGCGTGCCCTGGCAGCCCCCTTTACAGCTAGAGCCCCTTCACACAGCAGGGCCAGCCCCATCCTCAGCCTCACTGGCCACACGTGGGGCTGCCCCAGCTCCAGGCCCAGCTGGAGCCCATTGGCAACAGGGGCCCTGGCCAAAGCCCCCCAACACATCCCCCCCTCCCCAGCACCTGTCCACAGCCACAAGCTCTGCACCCAGGGGCTGCAAACACATCCAGGGGCACAGAGGAGGCAGGAACAGTTTATTCCTTAATGCACATTAGGAATGCCGGCAGTGAGCTGGCTCCAAGGCTCGGTGCCCAAAGGCAGCAGGCGAGAAGGAAAAGAGGGAAGAGGCAAGCAGGAGGAAGGACAGAGGGCGGTAGAGAAGAGGCGTGGGACAGGGAGCCAGAAAATGGTATGCTGGGAACAAAAAAGAGGGACGGGGAGCCGCACAAGGATGGAGAGAGAGAGAGAGAGAAATGGAGGGCAGTGAGGAGGAGGATGGGGAGATGGAGCAATAAATAAGAGGGGGAGGGAGCAGGGCTGAGAGATGGAAAGGACCGAGCAGGGTGACAGGAAGAGCAGAGAGGGACAGAGAGAAGGAGACACCCGCAGGCAGGAGACAGAGAGACGGAGGAGGGGGATTTTTTCCCCGGCAGGAAACTGGATAGAGGGAGACAGAGAGAAAACTGCAACAGGGGAATAAAGCGGAAGGAATTTAAAAAGGAAAAAAAAAAAAAAATATGGACGGGAAGCCGGACAGAGGCAGTCATAGAAAGAGAAATGAAAAAGCGACAAACACGGGCCAGAAATAAAAATCAGAGCACGTAAGACGGATGGAGGGAGAAATAGAAAGGAACGGGACAGAGAGGCCGGGAATTTTAAAAATTGTCAAGGGGAGCTCTGCAGAGGGAGATTCGAAAGAGTAAAGAAAAAGCGATGGGCTATGGGAAATGCAGGAAAGAAAAAAACGAGGCAGTGAACCAGGTAAATGGAGTCACAGAAATAAAATTTTAAAAGCAACATGGAACACGACAGGAAAGAATTAAAAACAAGGGAAAGGGAACCAGGTAAATGGAGACATAAAATTTAAAAAGCGACAGGGTAAGGAGAAGAGAAAAAACGCCCCAAACCAAAAAATAGGGAGAGCAAACCGGAGAAAAGACGAGCGAGAAAGAAACATTCAAAAGCGACGGGGTACGCAACAGACGGGAAAGAATTAAAAAATAGGGATAGGGAGCTGGATAAAAGCAGACGTGGAAGGCAACGTGAAAACGCGAAGAGGTACGGGACAGCCAGCAGAGGACTAAAGACAGGGCCAGCAAACTAGATTACCGGTGCATATAGAAACAAAATTTTAAAAGCCAAGGGTTGAAGAGAGAGAAAAAAATAACAAAATAGAGACAGCGATCGAAATAAACAGAGGCACACGAAGAAAAGTCATAAAGTGAAGCGCAGGCTGCGGGACAGACAGGAAAGAATGAACAAATCAACACATTGGATGGGATAGAATTAGATCGAGAAAAACTAAAAAGCCACCTCTCTTAGGAAAGACAAGAAGAAACTAAAAAAATAAAGAAAGGATGACAAAGAGAATGACACATACAAAGTAAATTGAAAAAGCAACGGGGTACACAACCTACTGAAAACTACTGAAAAATAAGGATAGGAAGCTTGACACAGGAAGAGGTAGAAAGAAAATTTCAAAAACTACTGGGTGGAGGACAAACAGGAGAAAATGTTAAAAAAAAAAAAACCCAACCCCAAACGAGATAAAAGTATACATAGAAGCAAAACTTTCAAAGCCAAGGGACTAAGAGAGGCAAGCATTAAAAAAGCAGCAACAGCAAATTAAACAAAGACGGACAGAAATTGTAAAAAGCGACTAAGGCACTAAGGAAAGAGAAGAAATAATTAAAAAATAAAGACAGTAAACGGGATAAACTTAGAGAGAAAATCTTAAAAGCAATGGGGACTGAAGAAAGAACAAAAAAATGTTCAAATAGGGACGGTGAACTAAACCGGAGACGTAGAAAGAAAATCTAAAAAGCAACGGGACTGAGGAAAGACAAGAAATAATTAAAAATAAAGATAACGAAGGGACTACAAGTCAGCATAGAACTAATGTTAAAAAAGCGAGGGGCATTAGGGAAATAAAGGGCAAAATTAAAATATAGGGACAGTAAACTAAGAGAGATGTAGGAAAAAAGCCTTAAAAAGCAAGGGCACTAGCGAGAGAGAAGAAAAAAAAATTGAAGGAAAAGAAAGCAAAATAAAGACAGCAAACGGGGTGAAAGTAGAAAATTTAGCAAGCGATGGCGATTACGGAAACGAATGGAAGAAAAATTTAAAAATAGGGACAGCGAACTGAAACCGACGTAGAAAGAAAATTTGTAAAGCGCCGGCACTAAGGACAGATAAGTAGCAATTAAAGAAAGACACCAACCGGGATAAAATTAGACAGAAAACTGTAAAAGCACCAGGGATTACGGAAATAAGGAAAAAAGGAAATCATAGCGACCCTGAACTAAAATGGAGAAGTAGAAAGAAAACTTAAAAGGCTATGGCCCTGAAGACAGACAAGAAATAATGAAAAATAAAGATATGGACGGGAAGAAGAGTAGGCATAGAAACTGCGTTTAAAAAGCGATGGGAGTTAGTGGGGAAAAGGCAAAAAATTCACTAGCGACAGCCAACTCCAACAGAGGTCGTAAGAAAAGTTTAAAAGCGACGGCACTAAGGAGAGAGAAGAAATAACTAAAAAATAAAGACAGCAAAATAAAGACAGCAAACGGGATCAAAGACGACAGACCATTTTAAAAGCAGCGGGGATTAAAGAACTAAGGAAAAAATTTTAAAATGGGGACGGCGAACTAAAGCGGAGACGTAGAGGCAAAATCTAAACAGCGGCGGCACGAAGGAAAGCCAAGAAAAAATAATTAAACACTAAAGACGGCAAACGAGAGAAAAGTAGGAAGTTTTGAAAGCAACGGGGACTAAGGAAATGAGGAAAAAATTTCAAAAAAGCGACGGTGAACTAAAACGAAGACGTAGAAAGAAAGTCTAAAAAGCGATGGAACAGAACAAAGAGAAGCAATACTGAAAAACAGCCAGCAAGGGGAATGAAAGTAGGCATAGGAAGAACATTTAAGAAGTGAGGGGGATTAGGGAAGTAAATGAAGTATTACAAAAAGTGGAACAGCGAACTAAAAGAGATGTAGAAAAAACCCCTTAAAAAGCGACGGCGTTAAGGAAAGACAAGAAAGAATTTTTAAAAAAAAAAAAAAAAGTAAAGGTAGGCAAATAAAGACCGCGAAGGGGATAAAAGTAGACAGAAAATTTAAAAAGCAATGGTGATTAAGGAAATAAAGACATGCTAAAGACAGCAAATAGGTTAAAGTAGATGTAGAAGCAGAAAGAAAGTGTAAAAGGGTCAGGGCACACGATAGCCAGGAAAGAATTAATAAACAGTGATACGCAGCTTGATAAAAGTAGACGTAGAAGGAAAAATTTACAAGGGATTGTGCACAGGACAGACAAGGAAAATGAAAAAAAATAGTGACGGTGAACGGAGAAATAGAAAGGAACCTTAGAAGCGACGGGGCACAGAAAAGAGAGGCATACATTACAAAATAAAGACAGTGAACTGGATGAAAGTAGACAGAGAAAGAAAATTGTAAAAGCGACCAGGTACGCGGCAGGTTTTCAAAATATTTAAATATTGAAAGTATTTTAAGGTATTTTTAAAAATTTAAAAAACTTAAAAATCAACAATAGGCAGCTTCATAAAAGTAGAAAGGGCGTCATGGTTTAACCCTGGCTGGCAAGTAAGCACCATACAGCTGGGATGGGGGGGAGAATTGGAAAGGTAAACATGAGAGAGACACTCTCGTGGGTTGATACAAAACAAGTTTAATAATTAAAAACAAATTTTAAAAAAACCAAACAAGCGATGCAAATGCAAACACATGCTCACCACTACCCGACCGATGCCCAGCCCGTCCCGAGCAGCGGTCCCCCCCACCCACCAACCTCCCCCCCCCCACCCAGTTTTATTGCTGAGCACGACGTCATACGGTCTGGAATATCCCTTTGGTCAGTTGGGTCAGCCGTCCCGGCCGCGACCATTCCCAACCCCTCGTGTACGCCCAGCCCACTCGCTGGCAGGGCAGGGTGAGGAGCAGAGCAGCCCTTGACGCGGCGCAAGCGCTGCTCAGCAGTAACCGACACCTCCCAGTGCTATCAATGCTGTTTTCAGCACAAATCCAAAAACGTAGCCCAGTACCAGCTACCGTGAAGAAAACTAACTCTATGCCATCCGAAACCTGCACACACAGAAACAAAAATGTAAGAAGCTGTGGTACAGGAAACACAGGAAAAAATTCAAAAAATGGGGACGGAAAACTAGATAAAGAGAGACATAGAAAGAAAGTCTAAAAAGGGACGGGGTACGGGAGAGACAGGAAAACGGTTTAAAAATAGGGACAGCAAACATAATAAGTGTTGATATAGAAAGAAACTTTAATAGGCGATGGCATTAAGACAGAGAAGAACAAATTAAAAAAGAAGGCTAGGGTAAAAAAAAAAATAGAGATGCACCTGGAAATAAAACGTTGAAAGTGACATGGCACACAACAGACAGGAATAAGTGAAAATATGTGGATAGGGAGTTCAATGAAAGTAGACATAGAATGAAAAGTGAAAAAGCAAGGGGTTCCAGACAGGCAGGAAAAGTGTTAAAAATAAAGACAGCGACGTGGTTAAAGTAGATGCGGAAGGAAAATTTGAAAAGCAAGCAGGTAAAGGACAGGCGGGACAAAAAGTAAAAATGGGTACAGAAAATGGGATAAAAGTTGACACAGCAAGAAAATTCAAAAAGCAAAGGCATTAAGGAAAGACAAGAAAAATCACTTAAAAATTGGGGTAGGGTGATGAGAGGGAGACCTAGGCAGAAAATCATAAAAGCAAAGGTATTAAGGAAAGACAAGAAAAAGCTACAAAATACGAATAGGGAGAAATATACAGAGAGACATAGCAAACTTCAAAAGCCATGGGGTACAGAGCAGACAGGAAACAAATAAAAAAGACAGACGGTGAATTGGTTAAAGTAGACATGGCAAGAAAAGTCTTAAAAGCGACAGGGTACAGGATAGACAGGAAGACATAACAAATAGGGACAGCACAGTGGATAAACTTTGACATAGAAAGAAAATTGGAAATGTGGTGGCTTTAAGGAAAGACAAGAACAAATTAAAAAGTGAGAACAGAGGCAAAAATAGGCACACGTAGCAGTAAATGTAAGAAGCGAGGGGATACACTACGCGGGAAAGAATTCAAAAATAGGGATGGGGAGCTTGGTAAAAGCAGAGGTAGAAAGAAAACTGAAGAAGCGACAGGGTCCAGGATAGATGGGAGAGCATTAGAAAATACAGACGGTCAATGGATAAAAGTGGCCATAGAAACAAAATTTTAAACTGACGGAGTACAGTATAGACAGGAAAAAAAAAGAAAAAGGAAGGACAGGAAACTAAGTAAGTGGAGACCTAGAAAGAAGATTTGTAAAGCAACTGGGTACAGGACAGAGAGGGAGGAGTTAAAAAGAATCGGGACCCGAGTCAGATAGAGGGAGACAGAAAGACATTTTTAAAAGTGTCGGACTACAAGAAAAACAGGAAGGAACTGAAAAATAGGAAGAGGGATGAGAAGAGAAGGGAAGGAAACACTGAAAGAAAATTTAAAAGGTGACAGGGTATACGGAAGAAAGGGAGGAAATAAAATTTAGGGGAAGGGAGCCAGATAAAGGGAATTGTTGAAAGAGAAATTAAAGAGCAGTGGGGTACGAGAAATATAGGGGAGAATTAAAAAAAAAAAAAAAAAAAAAAAAATCAAGGAAGGGAGCCAGACAGAGGGAGACGTAGAAGGAATTTTAAAAAGCACTTGAGTACGAGAAAGATAGACAAGAATTAAAACATAGGGACAGGGAGATGGAGAGGGGACAAAGTAGAAAGGAAACCTAAACAGCGATCGAGGACAAGCAACACAGGAGTGTTAAAAAAAGCAGGGACAGGGAGATGGCTAGAAGGAACTGTAGTTAAAGAAAATTTTAAAAGCAACGGGGTATAAGAAACACAGGAAATAATGACAAAATAGCAACAGGGAGATAGCTAGAAGGAAACATGGAAAGAACATTTAAAAAGCGATGGGGCACAGGAGAGTGAGAGGAATTAAAAAATAGAGACAGGGTGTTGGAGAGAGGGAAACATAGAAGGAGAAATTAAAATGCAACGGGGTAGAAGGAACACAGGAAACCACGAAGAAGTAGGGAGAAGGAGCCCAGAGAGGAAAACGGAGGGAAAAAAAAAAAACCTGGATAGGTGAAGTGGTACAGGGCAGAGTTGGCAGAAGAGTAACAAGTTTTGGGGAGCTGGACAAGGTAGGTGGGCCGGCAGAGAGGGAGACAGAAGCAAGGACAGGCAGGGAGGTCAGGCAGAGATCTGGGGAAGGGCGGCAGAGATGGACCGGGCCGCACAGGAGAGAACGCGTGACTCACCACAGCTCCGGGCACTGGCAGGAGACCTTCACCGCCCCAACGCTTTTCTCTCTGCCTCAGCGGCAGGCGCCTCAATGCTCTTCTACCTCCAGGCTTCCCAGCGGCTCACCCATGCAGCCAGTGGAGGCACCGAGCTCCCAGCACTGCGTGCTGGTGGTGCGTTCTGTCAGGGACGGCTCGGCGAGCCCCTTCGTGGCTGCAGGGACTGGCCGTTCCTTGCTGGAGGCACCTGCCTGCAGGGCCCCCTTGGGTTCCCTCCTCCTCAGCCAGCTCCCCTTTGTCAGCTCCCTCAGGCAGGCGTGCCCTGGCAGCCCCCTTTACAGCTAGAGCCCCTTCACACAGCAGGGCCAGCCCCATCCTCAGCCTCACTGGCCACACGTGGGGCTGCCCCAGCTCCAGGCCCAGCTGGAGCCCATTGGCAACAGGGGCCCTGGCCAAAGCCCCCCAACACATCCCCCCCTCCCCAGCACCTGTCCACAGCCACAAGCTCTGCACCCAGGGGCTGCAAACACATCCAGGGGCACAGAGGAGGCAGGAACAGTTTATTCCTTAATGCACATTAGGAATGCCGGCAGTGAGCTGGCTCCAAGGCTCGGTGCCCAAAGGCAGCAGGCGAGAAGGAAAAGAGGGAAGAGGCAAGCAGGAGGAAGGACAGAGGGCGGTAGAGAAGAGGCGTGGGACAGGGAGCCAGAAAATGGTATGCTGGGAACAAAAAAGAGGGACGGGGAGCCGCACAAGGATGGAGAGAGAGAGAGAGAGAAATGGAGGGCAGTGAGGAGGAGGATAGGGAGATGGAGCAATAAATAAGAGGGGGAGGGAGCAGGGCTGAGAGATGGAAAGGACCGAGCAGGGTGACAGGAAGAGCAGAGAGGGACAGAGAGAAGGAGACACCCGCAGGCAGGAGACAGAGAGACGGAGGAGGGGGATTTTTTCCCCAGCAGGAAACTGGATAGAGGGAGACAGAGAGAAAACTGCAACAGGGGAATAAAGCGGAAGGAATTTAAAAAGGAAAAAAAAAAAAAAAAATATGGACGGGAAGCCGGACAGAGGCAGTCATAGAAAGAGAAATGAAAAAGCGACAAACACGGGCCAGAAATAAAAATCAGAGCACGTAAGACGGATGGAGGGAGAAATAGAAAGGAACGGGACAGAGAGGCCGGGAATTTTAAAAATTGTCAAGGGGAGCTCTGCAGAGGGAGATTCGAAAGAGTAAAGAAAAAGCGATGGGCTATGGGAAATGCAGGAAAGAAAAAAACGAGGCAGTGAACCAGGTAAATGGAGTCACAGAAATAAAATTTTAAAAGCAACATGGAACACGACAGGAAAGAATTAAAAACAAGGGAAAGGGAACCAGGTAAATGGAGACATAAAATTTAAAAAGCGACAGGGTAAGGAGAAGAGAAAAAACGCCCCAAACCAAAAAATAGGGAGAGCAAACCGGAGAAAAGACGAGCGAGAAAGAAACATTCAAAAGCGACGGGGTACGCAACAGACGGGAAAGAATTAAAAAATAGGGATAGGGAGCTGGATAAAAGCAGACGTGGAAGGCAACGTGAAAACGCGAAGAGGTACGGGACAGCCAGCAGAGGACTAAAGACAGGGCCAGCAAACTAGATTACCGGTGCATATAGAAACAAAATTTTAAAAGCCAAGGGTTGAAGAGAGAGAAAAAAGTAACAAAATAGAGACAGCGATCGAAATAAACAGAGGCACACGAAGAAAAGTCATAAAGTGAAGCGCAGGCTGCGGGACAGACAGGAAAGAATGAACAAATCAACACATTGGATGGGATAGAATTAGATCGAGAAAAACTAAAAAGCCACCTCTCTTAGGAAAGACAAGAAGAAACTAAAAAAATAAAGGATGACAAAGAGAGTGACACATACAAAGTAAATTGAAAAAGCAACGGGGTACACAACCTACTGAAAACTACTGAAAAATAAGGATAGGAAGCTTGACACAGGAAGAGGTAGAAAGAAAATTTCAAAAACTACTGGGTGGAGGACAAACAGGAGAAAATGTTAAAAAAAAAAAAACCCAACCCCAAACGAGATAAAAGTATACATAGAAGCAAAACTTTCAAAGCCAAGGGACTAAGAGAGGCAAGCATTAAAAAAGCAGCAACAGCAAATTAAACAAAGACGGACAGAAATTGTAAAAAGCGACTAAGGCACTAAGGAAAGAGAAGAAATAATTAAAAAATAAAGACAGTAAACGGGATAAACTTAGAGAGAAAATCTTAAAAGCAATGGGGACTGAAGAAAGAACAAAAAAATGTTCAAATAGGGACGGTGAACTAAACCGGAGACGTAGAAAGAAAATCTAAAAAGCAACGGGACTGAGGAAAGACAAGAAATAATTAAAAATAAAGATAACGAAGGGACTACAAGTCAGCATAGAACTAATGTTAAAAAAGCGAGGGGCATTAGGGAAATAAAGGGCAAAATTAAAATATAGGGACAGTAAACTAAGAGAGATGTAGGAAAAAAGCCTTAAAAAGCAAGGGCACTAGCGAGAGAGAAGAAAAAAAAGTTAAAGGAAAAGAAAGCAAAATAAAGACAGCAAACGGGGTGAAAGTAGAAAATTTAGCAAGCGATGGCGATTACGGAAACGAATGGAAGAAAAATTTAAAAATAGGGACAGCGAACTGAAACCGACGTAGAAAGAAAATTTGTAAAGCGCCGGCACTAAGGACAGATAAGTAGCAATTAAAGAAAGACACCAACCGGGATAAAATTAGACAGAAAACTGTAAAAGCACCAGGGATTACGGAAATAAGGAAAAAAGGAAATCATAGCGACACTGAACTAAAATGGAGAAGTAGAAAGAAAACTTAAAAGGCTATGGCCCTGAAGACAGACAAGAAATAATGAAAAATAAAGATATCGACGGGAAGAAGAGTAGGCATAGAAACTGCGTTTAAAAAGCGATGGGAGTTAGTGGGGAAAAAAGGCAAAAAATTCACTAGCGACAGCCAACTCCAACAGAGGTCGTAAGAAAAGTTTAAAAGCGACGGCACTAAGGAGAGAGAAGAAATAACTAAAAAATAAAGACAGCAAAATAAAGACAGCAAACGGGATCAAAGACGACAGACCATTTTAAAAGCAGCGGGGATTAAAGAACTAAGGAAAAAATTTTAAAATGGGGACGGCGAACTAAAGCGGAGACGTAGAGGCAAAATCTAAACAGCGGCGGCACGAAGGAAAGCCAAGAAAAAATAATTAAACACTAAAGACGGCAAACGAGAGAAAAGTAGGAAGTTTTGAAAGCAACGGGGACTAAGGAAATGAGGAAAAAATTTCAAAAAAGCGACGGTGAACTAAAACGAAGACGTAGAAAGAAAGTCTAAAAAGCGATGGAACAGAACAAAGAGAAGCAATACTGAAAAACAGCCAGCAAGGGGAATGAAAGTAGGCATAGGAAGAACATTTAAGAAGTGAGGGGGATTAGGGAAGTAAATGAAGTATTACAAAAAGTGGAACAGCGAACTAAAAGAGATGTAGAAAAAAACCCTTAAAAAGCGACGGCGTTAAGGAAAGACAAGAAAGAATTTTTTTAAAAAAAAAAAAAGTAAAGGTAGGCAAATAAAGACCGCGAAGGGGATAAAAGTAGACAGAAAATTTAAAAAGCAATGGTGATTAAGGAAATAAAGACATGCTAAAGACAGCAAATAGGTTAAAGTAGATGTAGAAGCAGAAAGAAAGTGTAAAAGGGTCAGGGCACACGATAGCCAGGAAAGAATTAATAAACAGTGATACGCAGCTTGATAAAAGTAGACGTAGAAGGAAAAATTTAAAAGGGATTGTGCACAGGACAGACAAGGAAAATGAAAAAAAATAGTGACGGTGAACGGAGAAATAGAAAGGAACCTTAGAAGCGACGGGGCACAGAAAAGAGAGGCATACATTACAAAATAAAGACAGTGAACTGGATGAAAGTAGACAGAGAAAGAAAATTGTAAAAGCGACCAGGTACGCGGCAGGTTTTCAAAATATTTAAATATTGAAAGTATTTTAAGGTATTTTTAAAAATTTAAAAAACTTAAAAATCAACAATAGGCAGCTTCATAAAAGTAGAAAGGGCGTCATGGTTTAACCCTGGCTGGCAAGTAAGCACCATACAGCTGGGATGGGGGGGAGAATTGGAAAGGTAAACATGAGAGAGACACTCTCGTGGGTTGATACAAAACAAGTTTAATAATTAAAAACAAATTTTAAAAAAACCAAACAAGCGATGCAAATGCAAACACATGCTCACCACTACGCGACCGATGCCCAGCCCGTCCCGAGCAGCGGTCCCCCCCACCCACCAACCTCCCCCCCCCCACCCAGTTTTATTGCTGAGCACGACGTCATACGGTCTGGAATATCCCTTTGGTCAGCTGGGTCAGCCGTCCCGGCCGCGACCATTCCCAACCCCTCGTGTACGCCCAGCCCACTCGCTGGCAGGGCAGGGTGAGGAGCAGAGCAGCCCTTGACGCGGCGCAAGCGCTGCTCAGCAGTAACCGACACCTCCCGGTGCTATCAATGCTGTTTTCAGCACAAATCCAAAAACGTAGCCCAGTACCAGCTACCGTGAAGAAAACTAACTCTATCCCATCCGAAACCTGCACACACAGAAACAAAAATGTAAGAAGCTGGGGTACAGGAAACACAGGAAAAAATTCAAAAAATGGGGACGGAAAACTAGATAAAGAGAGACATAGAAAGAAAGTCTAAAAAGTGACGGGGTACGGGAGAGACAGGAAAACGGTTTAAAAATAGGGACAGCAAACATAATAAGTGTTGATATAGAAAGAAACTTTAATAGGCGATGGCATTAAGACAGAGAAGAACAAATTAAAAAAGAAGGCTAGGGTAAAAAAAAAAATAGAGATGCACCTGGAAATAAAACGTTGAAAGTGACATGGCACACAACAGACAGGAATAAGTGAAAATATGTGGATAGGGAGTTCAATGAAAGTAGACATAGAATGAAAAGTGAAAAAGCAAGGGGTTCCAGACAGGCAGGAAAAGTGTTAAAAATAAAGACAGCGACGTGGTTAAAGTAGACGCGGAAGGAAAATTTGAAAAGCAAGCAGGTAAAGGACAGGCGGGACAAAAAGTAAAAATGGGTACAGAAAATGGGATAAAAGTTGACACAGCAAGAAAATTCAAAAAGCAAAGGCATTAAGGAAAGACAAGAAAAATCACTTAAAAATTGGGGTAGGGTGATGAGAGGGAGACCTAGGCAGAAAATCATAAAAGCAAAGGTATTAAGGAAAGACAAGAAAAAGCTACAAAATACGAATAGGGAGAAATATACAGAGAGACATAGCAAACTTCAAAAGCCATGGGGTACAGAGCAGACAGGAAACAAATAAAAAAGACAGACGGTGAATTGGTTAAAGTAGACATGGCAAGAAAAGTCTTAAAAGCGACAGGGTACAGGATAGACAGGAAGACATAACAAATAGGGACAGCACAGTGGATAAACTTTGACATAGAAAGAAAATTGGAAATGTGGTGGCTTTAAGGAAAGACAAGAACAAATTAAAAAGTGAGAACAGAGGCAAAAATAGGCACACGTAGCAGTAAAGGTAAGAAGCGAGGGGATACACTACGCGGGAAAGAATTCAAAAATAGGGATGGGGAGCTTGGTAAAAGCAGAGGTAGAAAGAAAACTGAAGAAGCGACAGGGGCCAGGATAGATGGGAGAGCATTAGAAAATACAGACGGTCAATGGATAAAAGTGGCCATAGAAACAAAATTTTAAACTGACGGAGTACAGTATAGACAGGAAAAAAAAAGAAAAAGGAAGGACAGGAAACTAAGTAAGTGGAGACCTAGAAAGAAGATTTGTAAAGCAACTGGGTACAGGACAGAGAGGGAGGAGTTAAAAAGAATCGGGACCCGAGTCAGATAGAGGGAGACAGAAAGACATTTTTAAAAGTGTCGGACTACAAGAAAAACAGGAAGGAACTGAAAAATAGGAAGAGGGATGAGAAGAGAAGGGAAGGAAACACTGAAAGAAAATTTAAAAGGTGACAGGGTATACGGAAGAAAGGGAGGAAATAAAATTTAGGGGAAGGGAGCCAGATAAAGGGAATTGTTGAAAGAGAAATTAAAGAGCCGTGGGGTACGAGAAATATAGGGGAGAATTAAAAAAAAAAAAAAAAAAAAAATCAAGGAAGGGAGCCAGACAGAGGGAGACGTAGAAGGAATTTTAAAAAGCACTTGAGTACGAGAAAGATAGACAAGAATTAAAACATAGGGACAGGGAGATGGAGAGGGGACAAAGTAGAAAGGAAACCTAAACAGCGATCGAGGACAAGCAACACAGGAGTGTTAAAAAAAGCAGGGACAGGGAGATGGCTAGAAGGAACTGTAGTTAAAGAAAATTTTAAAAGCAACGGGGTATAAGAAACACAGGAAATAATGACAAAATAGCAACAGGGAGATAGCTAGAAGGAAACATGGAAAGAACATTTAAAAAGCGATGGGGCACAGGAGAGTGAGAGGAATTAAAAAATAGAGACAGGGTGTTGGAGAGAGGGAAACATAGAAGGAGAAATTAAAATGCAACGGGGTAGAAGGAACACAGGAAACCACGAAGAAGTAGGGAGAAGGAGCCCAGAGAGGAAAACGGAGGGAAAAAAAAAAAACCTGGATAGGTGAAGTGGTACAGGGCAGAGTTGGCAGAAGAGTAACAAGTTTTGGGGAGCTGGACAAGGTAGGTGGGCCGGCAGAGAGGGAGACAGAAGCAAGGACAGGCAGGGAGGTCAGGCAGAGATCTGGGGAAGGGCGGCAGAGATGGACCGGGCCGCACAGGAGAGAACGCGTGACTCACCACAGCTCCGGGCACTGGCAGGAGACCTTCACCGCCCCAACGCTTTTCTCTCTGCCTCAGCGGCAGGCGCCTCAATGCTCTTCTACCTCCAGGCTTCCCAGCGGCTCACCCATGCAGCCAGTGGAGGCACCGAGCTCCCAGCACTGCGTGCTGGTGGTGCGTTCTGTCAGGGACGGCTCGGCGAGCCCCTTCATGGCTGCAGGGACTGGCCGTTCCTTGCTGGAGGCACCTGCCTGCAGGGCCCCCTTGGGTTCCCTCCTCCTCAGCCAGCTCCCCTTTGTCAGCTCCCTCAGGCAGGCGTGCCCTGGCAGCCCCCTTTACAGCTAGAGCCCCTTCACACAGCAGGGCCAGCCCCATCCTCAGCCTCACTGGCCACACGTGGGGCTGCCCCAGCTCCAGGCCCAGCTGGAGCCCATTGGCAACAGGGGCCCTGGCCAAAGCCCCCCAACACATCCCCCCCTCCCCAGCACCTGTCCACAGCCACAAGCTCTGCACCCAGGGGCTGCAAACACATCCAGGGGCACAGAGGAGGCAGGAACAGTTTATTCCTTAATGCACATTAGGAATGCCGGCAGTGAGCTGGCTCCAAGGCTCGGTGCCCAAAGGCAGCAGGCGAGAAGGAAAAGAGGGAAGAGGCAAGCAGGAGGAAGGACAGAGGGCGGTAGAGAAGAGGCGTGGGACAGGGAGCCAGAAAATGGTATGCTGGGAACAAAAAAGAGGGACGGGGAGCCGCACAAGGATGGAGAGAGAGAGAGAGAGAAATGGAGGGCAGTGAGGAGGAGGATGGGGAGATGGAGCAATAAATAAGAGGGGGAGGGAGCAGGGCTGAGAGATGGAAAGGACCGAGCAGGGTGACAGGAAGAGCAGAGAGGGACAGAGAGAAGGAGACACCCGCAGGCAGGAGACAGAGAGACGGAGGAGGGGGATTTTTTCCCCGGCAGGAAACTGGATAGAGGGAGACAGAGAGAAAACTGCAACAGGGGAATAAAGCGGAAGGAATTTAAAAAGGAAAAAAAAAAAAAAAAATATGGACGGGAAGCCGGACAGAGGCAGTCATAGAAAGAGAAATGAAAAAGCGACAAACACGGGCCAGAAATAAAAATCAGAGCACGTAAGACGGATGGAGGGAGAAATAGAAAGGAACGGGACAGAGAGGCCGGGAATTTTAAAAATTGTCAAGGGGAGCTCTGCAGAGGGAGATTCGAAAGAGTAAAGAAAAAGCGATGGGCTATGGGAAATGCAGGAAAGAAAAAAACGAGGCAGTGAACCAGGTAAATGGAGTCACAGAAATAAAATTTTAAAAGCAACATGGAACACGACAGGAAAGAATTAAAAACAAGGGAAAGGGAACCAGGTAAATGGAGACATAAAATTTAAAAAGCGACAGGGTAAGGAGAAGAGAAAAAACGCCCCAAACCAAAAAATAGGGAGAGCAAACCGGAGAAAAGACGAGCGAGAAAGAAACATTCAAAAGCGACGGGGTACGCAACAGGCGGGAAAGAATTAAAAAATAGGGATAGGGAGCTGGATAAAAGCAGACGTGGAAGGCAACGTGAAAACGCGAAGAGGTACGGGACAGCCAGCAGAGGACTAAAGACAGGGACAGCAAACTAGATTACCGGTGCATATAGAAACAAAATTTTAAAAGCCAAGGGTTGAAGAGAGAGAAAAAAATAACAAAATAGAGACAGCGATCGAAATAAACAGAGGCACACGAAGAAAAGTCATAAAGTGAAGCGCAGGCTGCGGGACAGACAGGAAAGAATTAACAAATCAACACATTGGATGGGATAGAATTAGATCGAGAAAAACTAAAAAGCCACCTCTCTTAGGAAAGACAAGAAGAAACTAAAAAAATGAAGAAAGGATGACAAAGAGAATGACACATACAAAGTAAATTGAAAAAGCAACGGGGTACACAACCTACTGAAAACTACTGAAAAATAAGGATAGGAAGCTTGACACAGGAAGAGGTAGGAAGAAAATTTCAAAAACTACTGGGTGGAGGACAAACAGGAGAAAATGTTAAAAAAAAAAACAAACCAACCCCAAACGAGATAAAAGTATACATAGAAGCAAAACTTTCAAAGCCAAGGGACTGAGAGAGGCAAGCATTAAAAAAGTAGCAACAGCAAACTAAACAAAGACGGACAGAAATTGTAAAAAGCGACTAAGGCACTAAGGAAAGAGAAGAAATAATTAAAAAATAAAGACAGTAAACGGGATAAACTTAGAGAGAAAATCTTAAAAGCAATGAGGACTGAAGAAAGAACAAAAAAATGTTCAAATAGGGACGGTGAACTAAACCGGAGACGTAGAAAGAAAATCTAAAAAGCAACGGGACTGAGGAAAGACAAGAAATAATTAAAAATAAAGATAACGAAGGGAATACAAGTCAGCATAGAACTAACGTTAAAAAAGCGAGGGGCATTAGGGAAATAAAGGGCAAAATTAAAATATAGGGACAGTAAACTAAGAGAGATGTAGGAAAAAAGCCTTAAAAAGCAAGGGCACTAGCGAGAGAGAAGAAAAAAAAATTAAAGGAAAAGAAAGCAAAATAAAGACAGCAAACGGGGTGAAAGTAGAAAATTTAGCAAGCGATGGCGATTACGGAAACGAATGGAAGAAAAATTTAAAAATAGGGACAGCGAACTGAAACCGACGTAGAAAGAAAATTTGTAAAGCGCCGGCACTAAGGACAGATAAGTAGCAATTAAAGAAAGACACCAACCGGGATAAAATTAGACAGAAAACTGTAAAAGCACCAGGGATTACGGAAATAAGGAAAAAAGGAAATCATAGCGACACTGAACTAAAATGGAGAAGTAGAAAGAAAACTTAAAAGGCTATGGCCCTGAAGACAGACAAGAAATAATGAAAAATAAAGATATCGACGGGAAGAAGAGTAGGCATAGAAACTGCGTTTAAAAAGCGATGGGAGTTAGTGGGGAAAAAAGGCAAAAAATTCACTAGCGACAGCCAACTCCAACAGAGGTCGTAAGAAAAGTTTAAAAGCGACGGCACTAAGGAGAGAGAAGAAATAACTAAAAAATAAAGACAGCAAAATAAAGACAGCAAACGGGATCAAAGACGAGAGACCATTTTAAAAGCAGCGGGGATTAAAGAACTAAGGAAAAAATTTTAAAATGGGGACGGCGAACTAAAGCGGAGACGTAGAGGCAAAATCTAAACAGCGGCGGCACGAAGGAAAGCCAAGAAAAAATAATTAAACACTAAAGACGGCAAACGAGAGAAAAGTAGGAAGTTTTGAAAGCAACGGGGACTAAGGAAATGAGGAAAAAATTTCAAAAAAGCGACGGTGAACTAAAACGAAGACGTAGAAAGAAAGTCTAAAAAGCGATGGAACAGAACAAAGAGAAGCAATACTGAAAAACAGCCAGCAAGGGGAATGAAAGTAGGCATAGGAAGAACATTTAAGAAGTGAGGGGGATTAGGGAAGTAAATGAAGTATTACAAAAAGTGGAACAGCGAACTAAAAGAGATGTAGAAAAAACCCCTTAAAAAGCGACGGCGTTAAGGAAAGACAAGAAAGAATTTTTTAAAAAAAAAAAAAAAGTAAAGGTAGGCAAATAAAGACCGCGAAGGGGATAAAAGTAGACAGAAAATTTAAAAAGCAATGGTGATTAAGGAAATAAAGACATGCTAAAGACAGCAAATAGGTTAAAGTAGATGTAGAAGCAGAAAGAAAGTGTAAAAGGGTCAGGGCACACGATAGCCAGGAAAGAATTAATAAACAGTGATACGCAGCTTGATAAAAGTAGACGTAGAAGGAAAAATTTACAAGGGATTGTGCACAGGACAGACAAGGAAAATGAAAAAAAATAGTGACGGTGAACGGAGAAATAGAAAGGAACCTTAGAAGCGACGGGGCACAGAAAAGAGAGGCATACATTACAAAATAAAGACAGTGAACTGGATGAAAGTAGACAGAGAAAGAAAATTGTAAAAGCGACCAGGTACGCGGCAGGTTTTCAAAATATTTAAATATTGAAAGTATTTTAAGGTATTTTTAAAAATTTAAAAAACTTAAAAATCAACAATAGGCAGCTTCATAAAAGTAGAAAGGGCGTCATGGTTTAACCCTGGCTGGCAAGTAAGCACCATACAGCTGGGATGGGGGGGAGAATTGGAAAGGTAAACATGAGAGAGACACTCTCGTGGGTTGATACAAAACAAGTTTAATAATTAAAAACAAATTTTAAAAAAACCAAACAAGCGATGCAAATGCAAACACATGCTCACCACTACCCGACCGATGCCCAGCCCGTCCCGAGCAGCGGTCCCCCCCACCCACCAACCTCCCCCCCCCCACCCAGTTTTATTGCTGAGCACGACGTCATACGGTCTGGAATATCCCTTTGGTCAGCTGGGTCAGCCGTCCCGGCCGCGACCATTCCCAACCCCTCGTGTACGCCCAGCCCACTCGCTGGCAGGGCAGGGTGAGGAGCAGAGCAGCCCTTGACGCGGCGCAAGCGCTGCTCAGCAGTAACCGACACCTCCCGGTGCTATCAATGCTGTTTTCAGCACAAATCCAAAAACGTAGCCCAGTACCGGCTACCGTGAAGAAAACTAACTCTATGCCATCCGAAACCTGCACACACAGAAACAAAAATGTAAGAAGCTGTGGTACAGGAAACACAGGAAAAAATTCAAAAAATGGGGACGGAAAACTAGATAAAGAGAGACATAGAAAGAAAGTCTAAAAAGGGACGGGGTACGGGAGAGACAGGAAAACGGTTTAAAAATAGGGACAACAAACATAATAAGTGTTGATATAGAAAGAAACTTTAATAGGCGATGGCATTAAGACAGAGAAGAACAAATTAAAAAATAAGGCTAGGGTAAAAAAAAAAAAAAATAGAGATGCACCTGGAAATAAAACGTTGAAAGTGACATGGCACACAACAGACAGGAATAAGTGAAAATATGTGGATAGGGAGTTCAATGAAAGTAGACATAGAATGAAAAGTGAAAAAGCAAGGGGTTCCAGACAGGCAGGAAAAATGTTAAAAATAAAGACAGCGACGTGGTTAAAGTAGACGCGGAAGGAAAATTTGAAAAGCAAGCAGGTAAAGGACAGGCGGGACAAAAATTAAAAATGGGTACAGAAAATGGGATAAAAGTTGACACAGCAAGAAAATTCAAAAAGCAAAGGCATTAAGGAAAGACAAGAAAAATCACTTAAAAATTGGGGTAGGGTGATGAGAGGGAGACCTAGGCAGAAAATCATAAAAGCAAAGGCATTAAGGAAAGACAAGAAAAAGCTACAAAATACGAATAGGGAGAAATATACAGAGAGACATAGCAAACTTCAAAAGCCATGGGGTACAGAGCAGACAGGAAACAAATAAAAAAGACAGACGGTGAATTGGTTAAAGTAGACATGGCAAGAAAAGTCTTAAAAGCGACAGGGTACAGGATAGACAGGAAGACATAACAAATAGGGACAGCACAGTGGATAAACTTTGACATAGAAAGAAAATGGGAAATGTGGTGGCTTTAAGGAAAGACAAGAACAAATTAAAAAGTGAGAACAGAGGCAAAAATAGGCACACGTAGCAGTAAAGGTAAGAAGCGAGGGGATACACTACGCGGGAAAGAATTCAAAAATAGGGATGGGGAGCTTGGTAAAAGCAGAGGTAGAAAGAAAACTGAAGAAGCGACAGGGGCCAGGATAGATGGGAGAGCATTAGAAAATACAGACGGTCAATGGATAAAAGTGGCCATAGAAACAAAATTTTAAACTGACGGAGTACAGTATAGACAGGAAAAAAAAAGAAAAAGGAAGGACAGGAAACTAAGTAAGTGGAGACCTAGAAAGAAGATTTGTAAAGCAACTGGGTACAGGACAGAGAGGGAGGAGTTAAAAAGAATCGGGACCCGAGTCAGATAGAGGGAGACAGAAAGACATTTTTAAAAGTGTCGGACTACAAGAAAAACAGGAAGGAACTGAAAAATAGGAAGAGGGATGAGAAGAGAAGGGAAGGAAACACTGAAAGAAAATTTAAAAGGTGACAGGGTATACGGAAGAAAGGGAGGAAATAAAATTTAGGGGAAGGGAGCCAGATAAAGGGAATTGTTGAAAGAGAAATTAAAGAGCAGTGGGGTACGAGAAATATAGGGGAGAATTAAAAAAAAAAAAAAAAAAAAAAATCAAGGAAGGGAGCCAGACAGAGGGAGACGTAGAAGGAATTTTAAAAAGCACTTGAGTACGAGAAAGATAGACAAGAATTAAAACATAGGGACAGGGAGATGGAGAGGGGACAAAGTAGAAAGGAAACCTAAACAGCGATCGAGGACAAGCAACACAGGAGTGTTAAAAAAAGCAGGGACAGGGAGATGGCTAGAAGGAACTGTAGTTAAAGAAAATTTTAAAAGCAACGGGGTATAAGAAACACAGGAAATAATGACAAAATAGCAACAGGGAGATAGCTAGAAGGAAACATGGAAAGAACATTTAAAAAGCGATGGGGCACAGGAGAGTGAGAGGAATTAAAAAATAGAGACAGGGTGTTGGAGAGAGGGAAACATAGAAGGAGAAATTAAAATGCAACGGGGTAGAAGGAACACAGGAAACCACGAAGAAGTAGGGAGAAGGAGCCCAGAGAGGAAAACGGAGGGAAAAAAAAAAAACCTGGATAGGTGAAGTGGTACAGGGCAGAGTTGGCAGAAGAGTAACAAGTTTTGGGGAGCTGGACAAGGTAGGTGGGCCGGCAGAGAGGGAGACAGAAGCAGGGACAGGCAGGGAGGTCAGGCAGAGATCTGGGGAAGGGCGGCAGAGATGGACCGGGCCGCACAGGAGAGAACGCGTGACTCACCACAGCTCCGGGCACTGGCAGGAGACCTTCACCGCCCCAACGCTTTTCTCTCTGCCTCAGCGGCAGGCGCCTCAATGCTCTTCTACCTCCAGGCTTCCCAGCGGCTCACCCATGCAGCCAGTGGAGGCACCGAGCTCCCAGCACTGCGTGCTGGTGGTGCGTTCTGTCAGGGACGGCTCGGCGAGCCCCTTCGTGGCTGCAGGGACTGGCCGTTCCTTGCTGGAGGCACCTGCCTGCAGGGCCCCCTTGGGTTCCCTCCTCCTCAGCCAGCTCCCCTTTGTCAGCTCCCTCAGGCAGGCGTGCCCTGGCAGCCCCCTTTACAGCTAGAGCCCCTTCACACAGCAGGGCCAGCCCCATCCTCAGCCTCACTGGCCACACCTGGGGCTGCCCCAGCTCCAGGCCCAGCTGGAGCCCATTGGCAACAGGGGCCCTGGCCAAAGCCCCCCAACACATCCCCCCCTCCCCAACACCTGTCCACAGCCACAAGCTCTGCACCCAGGGGCTGCAAACACATCCAGGGGCACAGAGGAGGCAGGAACAGTTTATTCCTTAATGCACATTAGGAATGCCGGCAGTGAGCTGGCTCCAAGGCTCGGTGCCCAAAGGCAGCAGGCGAGAAGGAAAAGAGGGAAGAGGCAAGCAGGAGGAAGGACAGAGGGCGGTAGAGAAGAGGCGTGGGACAGGGAGCCAGAAAATGGTATGCTGGGAACAAAAAAGAGGGACGGGGAGCCGCACAAGGATGGAGAGAGAGAGAGAGAGAGAGAAATGGAGGGCAGTGAGGAGGAGGATGGGGAGATGGAGCAATAAATAAGAGGGGGAGGGAGCAGGGCTGAGAGATGGAAAGGACCGAGCAGGGTGACAGGAAGAGCAGAGAGGGACAGAGAGAAGGAGACACCCGCAGGCAGGAGACAGAGAGACGGAGGAGGGGGATTTTTTCCCCGGCAGGAAACTGGATAGAGGGAGACAGAGAGAAAACTGCAACAGGGGAATAAAGCGGAAGGAATTTAAAAAGGAAAAAAAAAAAAAAAATATGGACGGGAAGCCGGACAGAGGCAGTCATAGAAAGAGAAATGAAAAAGCGACAAACACGGGCCAGAAATAAAAATCAGAGCACGTAAGACGGATGGAGGGAGAAATAGAAAGGAACGGGACAGAGAGGCCGGGAATTTTAAAAATTGTCAAGGGGAGCTCTGCAGAGGGAGATTCGAAAGAGTAAAGAAAAAGCGATGGGCTATGGGAAATGCAGGAAAGAAAAAAACGAGGCAGTGAACCAGGTAAATGGAGTCACAGAAATAAAATTTTAAAAGCAACATGGAACACGACAGGAAAGAATTAAAAACAAGGGAAAGGGAACCAGGTAAATGGAGACATAAAATTTAAAAAGCGACAGGGTAAGGAGAAGAGAAAAAACGCCCCAAACCAAAAAATAGGGAGAGCAAACCGGAGAAAAGACGAGCGAGAAAGAAACATTCAAAAGCGACGGGGTACGCATCAGACGGGAAAGAATTAAAAAATAGGGATAGGGAGCTGGATAAAAGCAGACGTGGAAGGCAACGTGAAAACGCGAAGAGGTACGGGACAGCCAGCAGAGGACTAAAGACAGGGACAGCAAACTAGATTACCGGTGCATATAGAAACAAAATTTTAAAAGCCAAGGGTTGAAGAGAGAGAAAAAAGTAACAAAATAGAGACAGCGATCGAAATAAACAGAGGCACACGAAGAAAAGTCATAAAGTGAAGCGCAGGCTGCAGGACAGACAGGAAAGAATGAACAAATCAACACATTGGATGGGATAGAATTAGATCGAGAAAAACTAAAAAGCCACCTCTCTTAGGAAAGACAAGAAGAAACTAAAAAAATAAAGAAAGGATGACAAAGAGAATGACACATACAAAGTAAATTGAAAAAGCAACGGGGTACACAACCTACTGAAAACTACTGAAAAATAAGGATAGGAAGCTTGACACAGGAAGAGGTAGAAAGAAAATTTCAAAAACTACTGGGTAGAGGACAAACAGGAGAAAATGTGAAAAAAAAAAAAAAACAACCCCAAACGAGATAAAAGTATACATAGAAGCAAAACTTTCAAAGCCAAGGGACTAAGAGAGGCAAGCATTAAAAAAGTAGCAACAGCAAACTAAACAAAGACGGACAGAAATTGTAAAAAGCGACTAAGGGACGGTGAACTAAACCGGAGACGTAGAAAGAAAATCTAAAAAGCAACGGGACTGAGGAAAGACAAGAAATTAAAAATAAAGATAACGAAGGGACTACAAGTCAGCATAGATCTAACGTTAAAAAAGCGAGGGGCATTAGGGAAATAAACGGCAAAATTAAAATATAGGGACAGTAAACTAAGAGAGATGTAGGAAAAAAGCCTTAAAAAGCAAGGGCACTAGCGAGAGAGAAGAAAAAAAAATTGAAGGAAAAGAAAGCAAAATAAAGACAGCAAACGGGGTGAAAGTAGAAAATTTAGCAAGCGATGGCGATTACGGAAACGAATGGAAGAAAAATTTAAAAATAGGGACAGCGAACTGAAACCGACGTAGAAAGAAAATTTGTAAAGCGCCGGCACTAAGGACAGATAAGTAGCAATTAAAGAAAGACACCAACCGGGATAAAATTAGACAGAAAACTGTAAAAGCACCAGGGATTACGGAAATAAGGAAAAAAGGAAATCATAGCGACACTGAACTAAAATGGAGAAGTAGAAAGAAAACTTAAAAGGCTATGGCCCTGAAGACAGACAAGAAATAATGAAAAATAAAGATATCGACGGGAAGAAGAGTAGGCATAGAAACTGCGTTTAAAAAGCGATGGGAGTTAGTGGGGAAAAAAGGCAAAAAATTCACTAGCGACAGCCAACTCCAACAGAGGTCGTAAGAAAAGTTTAAAAGCGACGGCACTAAGGAGAGAGAAGAAATAACTAAAAAATAAAGACAGCAAAATAAAGACAGCAAACGGGATCAAAGACGAGAGACCATTTTAAAAGCAGCGGGGATTAAAGAACTAAGGAAAAAATTTTAAAATGGGGACGGCGAACTAAAGCGGAGACGTAGAGGCAAAATCTAAACAGCGGCGGCACGAAGGAAAGCCAAGAAAAAATAATTAAACACTAAAGACGGCAAACGAGAGAAAAGTAGGAAGTTTTGAAAGCAACGGGGACTAAGGAAATGAGGAAAAAATTTCAAAAAAGCGACGGTGAACTAAAACGAAGACGTAGAAAGAAAGTCTAAAAAGCGATGGAACAGAACAAAGAGAAGCAATACTGAAAAACAGCCAGCAAGGGGAATGAAAGTAGGCATAGGAAGAACATTTAAGAAGTGAGGGGGATTAGGGAAGTAAATGAAGTATTACAAAAAGTGGAACAGCGAACTAAGAGAGATGTAGAAAAAACCCCTTAAAAAGCGACGGCGTTAAGGAAAGACAAGAAAGAATTTTTTTAAAAAAAAAAAAAAGTAAAGGTAGGCAAATAAAGACCGCGAAGGGGATAAAAGTAGACAGAAAATTTAAAAAGCAATGGTGATTAAGGAAATAAAGACATGCTAAAGACAGCAAATAGGTTAAAGTAGATGTAGAAGCAGAAAGAAAGTGTAAAAGGGTCAGGGCACACGATAGCCAGGAAAGAATTAATAAACAGTGATACGCAGCTTGATAAAAGTAGACGTAGAAGGAAAAATTTACAAGGGATTGTGCACAGGACAGACAAGGAAAATGAAAAAAAATAGTGACGGTGAACGGAGAAATAGAAAGGAACCTTAGAAGCGACGGGGCACAGAAAAGAGAGGCATACATTACAAAATAAAGACAGTGAACTGGATGAAAGTAGACAGAGAAAGAAAATTGTAAAAGCGACCAGGTACGCGGCAGGTTTTCAAAATATTTAAATATTGAAAGTATTTTAAGGTATTTTTAAAAATTTAAAAAACTTAAAAATCAACAATAGGCAGCTTCATAAAAGTAGAAAGGGCGTCATGGTTTAACCCTGGCTGGCAAGTAAGCACCATACAGCTGGGATGGGGGGGAGAATTGGAAAGGTAAACATGAGAGAGACACTCTCGTGGGTTGATACAAAACAAGTTTAATAATTAAAAACAAATTTTAAAAAAACCAAACAAGCGATGCAAATGCAAACACATGCTCACCACTACCCGACCGATGCCCAGCCCGTCCCGAGCAGCGGTCCCCCCCACCCACCAACCTCCCCCCCCCCACCCAGTTTTATTGCTGAGCACGACGTCATACGGTCTGGAATATCCCTTTGGTCAGCTGGGTCAGCCGTCCCGGCCGCGACCATTCCCAACCCCTCGTGTACGCCCAGCCCACTCGCTGGCAGGGCAGGGTGAGGAGCAGAGCAGCCCTTGACGCGGCGCAAGCGCTGCTCAGCAGTAACCGACACCTCCCGGTGCTATCAATGCTGTTTTCAGCACAAATCCAAAAACGTAGCCCAGTACCGGCTACCGTGAAGAAAACTAACTCTATCCCATCCGAAACCTGCACACACAGAAACAAAAATGTAAGAAGCTGGGGTACAGGAAACACAGGAAAAAATTCAAAAAATGGGGACGGAAAACTAGATAAAGAGAGACATAGAAAGAAAGTCTAAAAAGGGACGGGGTACGGGAGAGACAGGAAAACGGTTTAAAAATAGGGACAGCAAACATAATAAGTGTTGATATAGAAAGAAACTTTAATAGGCGATGGCATTAAGACAGAGAAGAACAAATTAAAAAATAAGGCTAGGGTAAAAAAAAAAAAAATAGAGATGCACCTGGAAATAAAACGTTGAAAGTGACATGGCACACAACAGACAGGAATAAGTGAAAATATGTGGATAGGGAGTTCAATGAAAGTAGACATAGAATGAAAAGTGAAAAAGCAAGGGGTTCCAGACAGGCAGGAAAAATGTTAAAAATAAAGACAGCGACGTGGTTAAAGTAGACGCGGAAGGAAAATTTGAAAAGCAAGCAGGTAAAGGACAGGCGGGACAAAAATTAAAAATGGGTACAGAAAATGGGATAAAAGTTGACACAGCAAGAAAATTCAAAAAGCAAAGGCATTAAGGAAAGACAAGAAAAATCACTTAAAAATTGGGGTAGGGTGATGAGAGGGAGACCTAGGCAGAAAATCATAAAAGCAAAGGCATTAAGGAAAGACAAGAAAAAGCTACAAAATACGAATAGGGAGAAATATACAGAGAGACATAGCAAACTTCAAAAGCCATGGGGTACAGAGCAGACAGGAAACAAATAAAAAAGACAGACGGTGAATTGGTTAAAGTAGACATGGCAAGAAAAGTCTTAAAAGCGACAGGGTACAGGATAGACAGGAAGACATAACAAATAGGGACAGCACAGTGGATAAACTTTGACATAGAAAGAAAATTGGAAATGTGGTGGCTTTAAGGAAAGACAAGAACAAATTAAAAAGTGAGAACAGAGGCAAAAATAGGCACACGTAGCAGTAAAGGTAAGAAGCGAGGGGATACACTACGCGGGAAAGAATTCAAAAATAGGGATGGGGAGCTTGGTAAAAGCAGAGGTAGAAAGAAAACTGAAGAAGCGACAGGGGCCAGGATAGATGGGAGAGCATTAGAAAATACAGACGGTCAATGGATAAAAGTGGCCATAGAAACAAAATTTTAAACTGACGGAGTACAGTATAGACAGGAAAAAAAAAGAAAAAGGAAGGACAGGAAACTAAGTAAGTGGAGACCTAGAAAGAAGATTTGTAAAGCAACTGGGTACAGGACAGAGAGGGAGGAGTTAAAAAGAATCGGGACCCGAGTCAGATAGAGGGAGACAGAAAGACATTTTTAAAAGTGTCGGACTACAAGAAAAACAGGAAGGAACTGAAAAATAGGAAGAGGGATGAGAAGAGAAGGGAAGGAAACACTGAAAGAAAATTTAAAAGGTGACAGGGTATACGGAAGAAAGGGAGGAAATAAAATTTAGGGGAAGGGAGCCAGATAAAGGGAATTGTTGAAAGAGAAATTAAAGAGCAGTGGGGTACGAGAAATATAGGGGAGAATTAAAAAAAAAAAAAAAAAAAAATCAAGGAAGGGAGCCAGACAGAGGGAGACGTAGAAGGAATTTTAAAAAGCACTTGAGTACGAGAAAGATAGACAAGAATTAAAACATAGGGACAGGGAGATGGAGAGGGGACAAAGTAGAAAGGAAACCTAAACAGCGATCGAGGACAAGCAACACAGGAGTGTTAAAAAAAGCAGGGACAGGGAGATGGCTAGAAGGAACTGTAGTTAAAGAAAATTTTAAAAGCAACGGGGTATAAGAAACACAGGAAATAATGACAAAATAGCAACAGGGAGATAGCTAGAAGGAAACATGGAAAGAACATTTAAAAAGCGATGGGGCACAGGAGAGTGAGAGGAATTAAAAAATAGAGACAGGGTGTTGGAGAGAGGGAAACATAGAAGGAGAAATTAAAATGCAACGGGGTAGAAGGAACACAGGAAACCACGAAGAAGTAGGGAGAAGGAGCCCAGAGAGGAAAACGGAGGGAAAAAAAAAAAACCTGGATAGGTGAAGTGGTACAGGGCAGAGTTGGCAGAAGAGTAACAAGTTTTGGGGAGCTGGACAAGGTAGGTGGGCCGGCAGAGAGGGAGACAGAAGCAAGGACAGGCAGGGAGGTCAGGCAGAGATCTGGGGAAGGGCGGCAGAGATGGACCGGGCCGCACAGGAGAGAACGCGTGACTCACCACAGCTCCGGGCACTGGCAGGAGACCTTCACCGCCCCAACGCTTTTCTCTCTGCCTCAGCGGCAGGCGCCTCAATGCTCTTCTACCTCCAGGCTTCCCAGCGGCTCACCCATGCAGCCAGTGGAGGCACCGAGCTCCCAGCACTGCGTGCTGGTGGTGCGTTCTGTCAGGGACGGCTCGGCGAGCCCCTTCGTGGCTGCAGGGACTGGCCGTTCCTTGCTGGAGGCACCTGCCTGCAGGGCCCCCTTGGGTTCCCTCCTCCTCAGCCAGCTCCCCTTTGTCAGCTCCCTCAGGCAGGCGTGCCCTGGCAGCCCCCTTTACAGCTAGAGCCCCTTCACACAGCAGGGCCAGCCCCATCCTCAGCCTCACTGGCCACACGTGGGGCTGCCCCAGCTCCAGGCCCAGCTGGAGCCCATTGGCAACAGGGGCCCTGGCCAAAGCCCCCCAACACATCCCCCCCTCCCCAGCACCTGTCCACAGCCACAAGCTCTGCACCCAGGGGCTGCAAACACATCCAGGGGCACAGAGGAGGCAGGAACAGTTTATTCCTTAATGCACATTAGGAATGCCGGCAGTGAGCTGGCTCCAAGGCTCGGTGCCCAAAGGCAGCAGGCGAGAAGGAAAAGAGGGAAGAGGCAAGCAGGAGGAAGGACAGAGGGCGGTAGAGAAGAGGCGTGGGACAGGGAGACAGAAAATGGTATGCTGGGAACAAAAAAGAGGGACGGGGAGCCGCACAAGGATGGAGAGAGAGAGAGAGAGAGAAATGGAGGGCAGTGAGGAGGAGGATGGGGAGATGGAGCAATAAATAAGAGGGGGAGGGAGCAGGGCTGAGAGATGGAAAGGACCGAGCAGGGTGACAGGAAGAGCAGAGAGGGACAGAGAGAAGGAGACACCCGCAGGCAGGAGACAGAGAGACGGAGGAGGGGGATTTTTTCCCCGGCAGGAAACTGGATAGAGGGAGACAGAGAGAAAACTGCAACAGGGGAATAAAGCGGAAGGAATTTAAAAAGGAAAAAAAAAAAAAAAATATGGACGGGAAGCCGGACAGAGGCAGTCATAGAAAGAGAAATGAAAAAGCGACAAACACGGGCCAGAAATAAAAATCAGAGCACGTAAGACGGATGGAGGGAGAAATAGAAAGGAACGGGACAGAGAGGCCGGGAATTTTAAAAATTGTCAAGGGGAGCTCTGCAGAGGGAGATTCGAAAGAGTAAAGAAAAAGCGATGGGCTATGGGAAATGCAGGAAAGAAAAAAACGAGGCAGTGAACCAGGTAAATGGAGTCACAGAAATAAAATTTTAAAAGCAACATGGAACACGACAGGAAAGAATTAAAAACAAGGGAAAGGGAACCAGGTAAATGGAGACATAAAATTTAAAAAGCGACAGGGTAAGGAGAAGAGAAAAAACGCCCCAAACCAAAAAATAGGGAGAGCAAACCGGAGAAAAGACGAGCGAGAAAGAAACATTCAAAAGCGACGGGGTACGCAACAGGCGGGAAAGAATTAAAAAATAGGGATAGGGAGCTGGATAAAAGCAGACGTGGAAGGCAACGTGAAAACGCGAAGAGGTACGGGACAGCCAGCAGAGGACTAAAGACAGGGCCAGCAAACTAGATTACCGGTGCATATAGAAACAAAATTTTAAAAGCCAAGGGTTGAAGAGAGAGAAAAAAGTAACAAAATAGAGACAGCGATCGAAATAAACAGAGGCACACGAAGAAAATTCATAAAGTGAAGCGCAGGCTGCAGGACAGACAGGAAAGAATGAACAAATCAACACATTGGATGGGATAGAATTAGATCGAGAAAAACTAAAAAGCCACCTCTCTTAGGAAAGACAAGAAGAAACTAAAAAAATAAAGAAAGGATGACAAAGAGAATGACACATACAAAGTAAATTGAAAAAGCAACGGGGTACACAACCTACTGAAAACTACTGAAAAATAAGGATAGGAAGCTTGACACAGGAAGAGGTAGAAAGAAAATTTCAAAAACTACTGGGTAGAGGACAAACAGGAGAAAATGTGAAAAAAAAAAAAAACCAACCCCAAACGAGATAAAAGTATACATAGAAGCAAAACTTTCAAAGCCAAGGGACTAAGAGAGGCAAGCATTAAAAAAGTAGCAACAGCAAACTAAACAAAGACGGACAGAAATTGTAAAAAGCGACTAAGGCACTAAGGAAAGAGAAGAAATCATTAAAAAATAAAGACAGTAAACGGGATAAACTTAGAGAGAAAATCTTAAAAGCAATGGGGACTGAAGAAAGAACAAAAAAATGTTCAAATAGGGACGGTGAACTAAACCGGAGACGTAGAAAGAAAATCTAAAAAGCAACGGGACTGAGGAAAGACAAGAAATTAAAAATAAAGATAACGAAGGGACTACAAGTCAGCATAGAACTAACGTTAAAAAAGCGAGGGGCATTAGGGAAATAAACGGCAAAATTAAAATATAGGGACAGTAAACTAAGAGAGATGTAGGAAAAAAGCCTTAAAAAGCAAGGGCACTAGCGAGAGAGAAGAAAAAAAAATTAAAGGAAAAGAAAGCAAAATAAAGACAGCAAACGGGGTGAAAGTAGAAAATTTAGCAAGCGATGGCGATTACGGAAACGAATGGAAGAAAAATTTAAAAATAGGGACAGCGAACTGAAACCGACGTAGAAAGAAAATTTGTAAAGCGCCGGCACTAAGGACAGATAAGTAGCAATTAAAGAAAGACACCAACCGGGATAAAATTAGACAGAAAACTGTAAAAGCACCAGGGATTACGGAAATAAGGAAAAAAGGAAATCATAGCGACACTGAACTAAAATGGAGAAGTAGAAAGAAAACTTAAAAGGCTATGGCCCTGAAGACAGACAAGAAATAATGAAAAATAAAGATATGGACGGGAAGAAGAGTAGGCATAGAAACTGCGTTTAAAAAGCGATGGGAGTTAGTGGGGAAAAAAGGCAAAAAATTCACTAGCGACAGCCAACTCCAACAGAGGTCGTAAGAAAAGTTTAAAAGCGACGGCACTAAGGAGAGAGAAGAAATAACTAAAAAATAAAGACAGCAAAATAAAGACAGCAAACGGGATCAAAGACGAGAGACCATTTTAAAAGCAGCGGGGATTAAAGAACTAAGGAAAAAATTTTAAAATGGGGACGGCGAACTAAAGCGGAGACGTAGAGGCAAAATCTAAACAGCGGCGGCACGAAGGAAAGCCAAGAAAAAATAATTAAACACTAAAGACGGCAAACGAGAGAAAAGTAGGAAGTTTTGAAAGCAACGGGGACTAAGGAAATGAGGAAAAAATTTCAAAAAAGCGACGGTGAACTAAAACGAAGACGTAGAAAGAAAGTCTAAAAAGCGATGGAACAGAACAAAGAGAAGCAATACTGAAAAACAGCCAGCAAGGGGAATGAAAGTAGGCATAGGAAGAACATTTAAGAAGTGAGGGGGATTAGGGAAGTAAATGAAGTATTACAAAAAGTGGAACAGCGAACTAAAAGAGATGTAGAAAAAACCCCTTAAAAAGCGACGGCGTTAAGGAAAGACAAGAAAGAATTTTTTAAAAAAAAAAAAAAGTAAAGGTAGGCAAATAAAGACCGCGAAGGGGATAAAAGTAGACAGAAAATTTAAAAAGCAATGGTGATTAAGGAAATAAAGACATGCTAAAGACAGCAAATAGGTTAAAGTAGATGTAGAAGCAGAAAGAAAGTGTAAAAGGGTCAGGGCACACGATAGCCAGGAAAGAATTAATAAACAGTGATACGCAGCTTGATAAAAGTAGACGTAGAAGGAAAAATTTAAAAGGGATTGTGCACAGGACAGACAAGGAAAATGAAAAAAAATAGTGACGGTGAACGGAGAAATAGAAAGGAACCTTAGAAGCGACGGGGCACAGAAAAGAGAGGCATACATTACAAAATAAAGACAGTGAACTGGATGAAAGTAGACAGAGAAAGAAAATTGTAAAAGCGACCAGGTACGCGGCAGGTTTTCAAAATATTTAAATATTGAAAGTATTTTAAGGTATTTTTAAAAATTTAAAAAACTTAAAAATCAACAATAGGCAGCTTCATAAAAGTAGAAAGGGCGTCATGGTTTAACCCTGGCTGGCAAGTAAGCACCATACAGCTGGGATGGGGGGGAGAATTGGAAAGGTAAACATGAGAGAGACACTCTCGTGGGTTGATACAAAACAAGTTTAATAATTAAAAACAAATTTTAAAAAAACCAAACAAGCGATGCAAATGCAAACACATGCTCACCACTACCCGACCGATGCCCAGCCCGTCCCGAGCAGCGGTCCCCCCCACCCACCAACCTCCCCCCCCCCACCCACCAACCTCCCCCCCCCCACCCAGTTTTATTGCTGAGCACGACGTCATACGGTCTGGAATATCCCTTTGGTCAGCTGGGTCAGCCGTCCCGGCCGCGACCATTCCCAACCCCTCGTGTACGCCCAGCCCACTCGCTGGCAGGGCAGGGTGAGGAGCAGAGCAGCCCTTGACGCGGCGCAAGCGCTGCTCAGCAGTAACCGACACCTCCCGGTGCTATCAATGCTGTTTTCAGCACAAATCCAAAAACGTAGCCCAGTACCGGCTACCGTGAAGAAAACTAACTCTATGCCATCCGAAACCTGCACACACAGAAACAAAAATGTAAGAAGCTGTGGTACAGGAAACACAGGAAAAAATTCAAAAAATGGGGACGGAAAACTAGATAAAGAGAGACATAGAAAGAAAGTCTAAAAAGGGACGGGGTACGGGAGAGACAGGAAAACGGTTTAAAAATAGGGACAACAAACATAATAAGTGTTGATATAGAAAGAAACTTTAATAGGCGATGGCATTAAGACAGAGAAGAACAAATTAAAAAATAAGGCTAGGGTAAAAAAAAAAAAAAAATAGAGATGCACCTGGAAATAAAACGTTGAAAGTGACATGGCACACAACAGACAGGAATAAGTGAAAATATGTGGATAGGGAGTTCAATGAAAGTAGACATAGAATGAAAAGTGAAAAAGCAAGGGGTTCCAGACAGGCAGGAAAAATGTTAAAAATAAAGACAGCGACGTGGTTAAAGTAGACGCGGAAGGAAAATTTGAAAAGCAAGCAGGTAAAGGACAGGCGGGACAAAAATTAAAAATGGGTACAGAAAATGGGATAAAAGTTGACACAGCAAGAAAATTCAAAAAGCAAAGGCATTAAGGAAAGACAAGAAAAATCACTTAAAAATTGGGGTAGGGTGATGAGAGGGAGACCTAGGCAGAAAATCATAAAAGCAAAGGCATTAAGGAAAGACAAGAAAAAGCTACAAAATACGAATAGGGAGAAATATACAGAGAGACATAGCAAACTTCAAAAGCCATGGGGTACAGAGCAGACAGGAAACAAATAAAAAAGACAGACGGTGAATTGGTTAAAGTAGACATGGCAAGAAAAGTCTTAAAAGCGACAGGGTACAGGATAGACAGGAAGACATAACAAATAGGGACAGCACAGTGGATAAACTTTGACATAGAAAGAAAATGGGAAATGTGGTGGCTTTAAGGAAAGACAAGAACAAATTAAAAAGTGAGAACAGAGGCAAAAATAGGCACACGTAGCAGTAAAGGTAAGAAGCGAGGGGATACACTACGCGGGAAAGAATTCAAAAATAGGGATGGGGAGCTTGGTAAAAGCAGAGGTAGAAAGAAAACTGAAGAAGCGACAGGGGCCAGGATAGATGGGAGAGCATTAGAAAATACAGACGGTCAATGGATAAAAGTGGCCATAGAAACAAAATTTTAAACTGACGGAGTACAGTATAGACAGGAAAAAAAAAGAAAAAGGAAGGACAGGAAACTAAGTAAGTGGAGACCTAGAAAGAAGATTTGTAAAGCAACTGGGTACAGGACAGAGAGGGAGGAGTTAAAAAGAATCGGGACCCGAGTCAGATAGAGGGAGACAGAAAGACATTTTTAAAAGTGTCGGACTACAAGAAAAACAGGAAGGAACTGAAAAATAGGAAGAGGGATGAGAAGAGAAGGGAAGGAAACACTGAAAGAAAATTTAAAAGGTGACAGGGTATACGGAAGAAAGGGAGGAAATAAAATTTAGGGGAAGGGAGCCAGATAAAGGGAATTGTTGAAAGAGAAATTAAAGAGCAGTGGGGTACGAGAAATATAGGGGAGAATTAAAAAAAAAAAAAAAAAAAAAATCAAGGAAGGGAGCCAGACAGAGGGAGACGTAGAAGGAATTTTAAAAAGCACTTGAGTACGAGAAAGATAGACAAGAATTAAAACATAGGGACAGGGAGATGGAGAGGGGACAAAGTAGAAAGGAAACCTAAACAGCGATCGAGGACAAGCAACACAGGAGTGTTAAAAAAAGCAGGGACAGGGAGATGGCTAGAAGGAACTGTAGTTAAAGAAAATTTTAAAAGCAACGGGGTATAAGAAACACAGGAAATAATGACAAAATAGCAACAGGGAGATAGCTAGAAGGAAACATGGAAAGAACATTTAAAAAGCGATGGGGCACAGGAGAGTGAGAGGAATTAAAAAATAGAGACAGGGTGTTGGAGAGAGGGAAACATAGAAGGAGAAATTAAAATGCAACGGGGTAGAAGGAACACAGGAAACCACGAAGAAGTAGGGAGAAGGAGCCCAGAGAGGAAAACGGAGGGAAAAAAAAAAAACCTGGATAGGTGAAGTGGTACAGGGCAGAGTTGGCAGAAGAGTAACAAGTTTTGGGGAGCTGGACAAGGTAGGTGGGCCGGCAGAGAGGGAGACAGAAGCAGGGACAGGCAGGGAGGTCAGGCAGAGATCTGGGGAAGGGCGGCAGAGATGGACCGGGCCGCACAGGAGAGAACGCGTGACTCACCACAGCTCCGGGCACTGGCAGGAGACCTTCACCGCCCCAACGCTTTTCTCTCTGCCTCAGCGGCAGGCGCCTCAATGCTCTTCTACCTCCAGGCTTCCCAGCGGCTCACCCATGCAGCCAGTGGAGGCACCGAGCTCCCAGCACTGCGTGCTGGTGGTGCGTTCTGTCAGGGACGGCTCGGCGAGCCCCTTCGTGGCTGCAGGGACTGGCCGTTCCTTGCTGGAGGCACCTGCCTGCAGGGCCCCCTTGGGTTCCCTCCTCCTCAGCCAGCTCCCCTTTGTCAGCTCCCTCAGGCAGGCATGCCCTGGCAGCCCCCTTTACAGCTAGAGCCCCTTCACACAGCAGGGCCAGCCCCATCCTCAGCCTCACTGGCCACACCTGGGGCTGCCCCAGCTCCAGGCCCAGCTGGAGCCCATTGGCAACAGGGGCCCTGGCCAAAGCCCCCCAACACATCCCCCCCTCCCCAGCACCTGTCCACAGCCACAAGCTCTGCACCCAGGGGCTGCAAACACATCCAGGGGCACAGAGGAGGCAGGAACAGTTTATTCCTTAATGCACATTAGGAATGCCGGCAGTGAGCTGGCTCCAAGGCTCGGTGCCCAAAGGCAGCAGGCGAGAAGGAAAAGAGGGAAGAGGCAAGCAGGAGGAAGGACAGAGGGCGGTAGAGAAGAGGCGTGGGACAGGGAGCCAGAAAATGGTATGCTGGGAACAAAAAAGAGGGACGGGGAGCCGCACAAGGATGGAGAGAGAGAGAGAGAGAGAGAAATGGAGGGCAGTGAGGAGGAGGATGGGGAGATGGAGCAATAAATAAGAGGGGGAGGGAGCAGGGCTGAGAGATGGAAAGGACGGAGCAGGGTGACAGGAAGAGCAGAGAGGGACAGAGAGAAGGAGACACCCGCAGGCAGGAGACAGAGAGACGGAGGAGGGGGATTTTTTCCCCGGCAGGAAACTGGATAGAGGGAGACAGAGAGAAAACTGCAACAGGGGAATAAAGCGGAAGGAATTTAAAAAGGAAAAAAAAAAAAAAATATGGACGGGAAGCCGGACAGAGGCAGTCATAGAAAGAGAAATGAAAAAGCGACAAACACGGGCCAGAAATAAAAATCAGAGCACGTAAGACGGATGGAGGGAGAAATAGAAAGGAACGGGACAGAGAGGCCGGGAATTTTAAAAATTGTCAAGGGGAGCTCTGCAGAGGGAGATTCGAAAGAGTAAAGAAAAAGCGATGGGCTATGGGAAATGCAGGAAAGAAAAAAACGAGGCAGTGAACCAGGTAAATGGAGTCACAGAAATAAAATTTTAAAAGCAACATGGAACACGACAGGAAAGAATTAAAAACAAGGGAAAGGGAACCAGGTAAATGGAGACATAAAATTTAAAAAGCGACAGGGTAAGGAGAAGAGAAAAAACGCCCCAAACCAAAAAATAGGGAGAGCAAACCGGAGAAAAGACGAGCGAGAAAGAAACATTCAAAAGCGACGGGGTACGCAACAGACGGGAAAGAATTAAAAAATAGGGATAGGGAGCTGGATAAAAGCAGACGTGGAAGGCAACGTGAAAACGCGAAGAGGTACGGGACAGCCAGCAGAGGACTAAAGACAGGGCCAGCAAACTAGATTACCGGTGCATATAGAAACAAAATTTTAAAAGCCAAGGGTTGAAGAGAGAGAAAAAAGTAACAAAATAGAGACAGCGATCGAAATAAACAGAGGCACACGAAGAAAAGTCATAAAGTGAAGCGCAGGCTGCGGGACAGACAGGAAAGAATGAACAAATCAACACATTGGATGGGATAGAATTAGATCGAGAAAAACTAAAAAGCCACCTCTCTTAGGAAAGACAAGAAGAAACTAAAAAAATAAAGGATGACAAAGAGAGTGACACATACAAAGTAAATTGAAAAAGCAACGGGGTACACAACCTACTGAAAACTACTGAAAAATAAGGATAGGAAGCTTGACACAGGAAGAGGTAGAAAGAAAATTTCAAAAACTACTGGGTGGAGGACAAACAGGAGAAAATGTTAAAAAAAAAAAAACCCAACCCCAAACGAGATAAAAGTATACATAGAAGCAAAACTTTCAAAGCCAAGGGACTAAGAGAGGCAAGCATTAAAAAAGCAGCAACAGCAAACTAAACAAAGACGGACAGAAATTGTAAAAAGCGACTAAGGCACTAAGGAAAGAGAAGAAATAATTAAAAAATAAAGACAGTAAACGGGATAAACTTAGAGAGAAAATCTTAAAAGCAATGGGGACTGAAGAAAGAACAAAAAAATGTTCAAATAGGGACGGTGAACTAAACCGGAGACGTAGAAAGAAAATCTAAAAAGCAACGGGACTGAGGAAAGACAAGAAATAATTAAAAATAAAGATAACGAAGGGACTACAAGTCAGCATAGAACTAATGTTAAAAAAGCGAGGGGCATTAGGGAAATAAAGGGCAAAATTAAAATATAGGGACAGTAAACTAAGAGAGATGTAGGAAAAAAGCCTTAAAAAGCAAGGGCACTAGCGAGAGAGAAGAAAAAAAAATTGAAGGAAAAGAAAGCAAAATAAAGACAGCAAACGGGGTGAAAGTAGAAAATTTAGCAAGCGATGGCGATTACGGAAACGAATGGAAGAAAAATTTAAAAATAGGGACAGCGAACTGAAACCGACGTAGAAAGAAAATTTGTAAAGCGCCGGCACTAAGGACAGATAAGTAGCAATTAAAGAAAGACACCAACCGGGATAAAATTAGACAGAAAACTGTAAAAGCACCAGGGATTACGGAAATAAGGAAAAAAGGAAATCATAGCGACCCTGAACTAAAATGGAGAAGTAGAAAGAAAACTTAAAAGGCTATGGCCCTGAAGACAGACAAGAAATAATGAAAAATAAAGATATGGACGGGAAGAAGAGTAGGCATAGAAACTGCGTTTAAAAAGCGATGGGAGTTAGTGGGGAAAAAAGGCAAAAAATTCACTAGCGACAGCCAACTCCAACAGAGGTCGTAAGAAAAGTTTAAAAGCGACGGCACTAAGGAGAGAGAAGAAATAACTAAAAAATAAAGACAGCAAAATAAAGACAGCAAACGGGATCAAAGACGAGAGACCATTTTAAAAGCAGCGGGGATTAAAGAACTAAGGAAAAAATTTTAAAATGGGGACGGCGAACTAAAGCGGAGACGTAGAGGCAAAATCTAAACAGCGGCGGCACGAAGGAAAGCCAAGAAAAAATAATTAAACACTAAAGACGGCAAACGAGAGAAAAGTAGGAAGTTTTGAAAGCAACGGGGACTAAGGAAATGAGGAAAAAATTTCAAAAAAGCGACGGTGAACTAAAACGAAGACGTAGAAAGAAAGTCTAAAAAGCGATGGAACAGAACAAAGAGAAGCAATACTGAAAAACAGCCAGCAAGGGGAATGAAAGTAGGCATAGGAAGAACATTTAAGAAGTGAGGGGGATTAGGGAAGTAAATGAAGTATTACAAAAAGTGGAACAGCGAACTAAAAGAGATGTAGAAAAAACCCCTTAAAAAGCGACGGCGTTAAGGAAAGACAAGAAAGAATTTTTTTTTAAAAAAAAAAGTAAAGGTAGGCAAATAAAGACCGCGAAGGGGATAAAAGTAGACAGAAAATTTAAAAAGCAATGGTGATTAAGGAAATAAAGACATGCTAAAGACAGCAAATAGGTTAAAGTAGATGTAGAAGCAGAAAGAAAGTGTAAAAGGGTCAGGGCACACGATAGCCAGGAAAGAATTAATAAACAGTGATACGCAGCTTGATAAAAGTAGACGTAGAAGGAAAAATTTACAAGGGATTGTGCACAGGACAGACAAGGAAAATGAAAAAAAATAGTGACGGTGAACGGAGAAATAGAAAGGAACCTTAGAAGCGACGGGGCACAGAAAAGAGAGGCATACATTACAAAATAAAGACAGTGAACTGGATGAAAGTAGACAGAGAAAGAAAATTGTAAAAGCGACCAGGTACGCGGCAGGTTTTCAAAATATTTAAATATTGAAAGTATTTTAAGGTATTTTTAAAAATTTAAAAAACTTAAAAATCAACAATAGGCAGCTTCATAAAAGTAGAAAGGGCGTCATGGTTTAACCCTGGCTGGCAAGTAAGCACCATACAGCTGGGATGGGGGGGAGAATTGGAAAGGTAAACATGAGAGAGACACTCTCGTGGGTTGATACAAAACAAGTTTAATAATTAAAAACAAATTTTAAAAAAACCAAACAAGCGATGCAAATGCAAACACATGCTCACCACTACCCGACCGATGCCCAGCCCGTCCCGAGCAGCGGTCCCCCCCACCCACCAACCTCCCCCCCCCACCCAGTTTTATTGCTGAGCACGACGTCATACGGTCTGGAATATCCCTTTGGTCAGCTGGGTCAGCCGTCCCGGCCGCGACCATTCCCAACCCCTCGTGTACACCCAGCCCACTCGCTGGCAGGGCAGGGTGAGGAGCAGAGCAGCCCTTGACGCGGCGCAAGCGCTGCTCAGCAGTAACCGACACCTCCCGGTGCTATCAATGCTGTTTTCAGCACAAATCCAAAAACGTAGCCCAGTACCGGCTACCGTGAAGAAAACTAACTCTATCCCATCCGAAACCTGCACACACAGAAACAAAAATGTAAGAAGCTGGGGTACAGGAAACACAGGAAAAAATTCAAAAAATGGGGACGGAAAACTAGATAAAGAGAGACATAGAAAGAAAGTCTAAAAAGTGACGGGGTACGGGAGAGACAGGAAAACGGTTTAAAAATAGGGACAGCAAACATAATAAGTGTTGATATAGAAAGAAACTTTAATAGGCGATGGCATTAAGACAGAGAAGAACAAATTAAAAAAGAAGGCTAGGGTAAAAAAAAAAATAAAGATGCACCTGGAAATAAAACGTTGAAAGTGACATGGCACACAACAGACAGGAATAAGTGAAAATATGTGGACAGGGAGTTCAATGAAAGTAGACATAGAATGAAAAGTGAAAAAGCAAGGGGTTCCAGACAGGCAGGAAAAGTGTTAAAAATAAAGACAGCGACGTGGTTAAAGTAGACGCGGAAGGAAAATTTGAAAAGCAAGCAGGTAAAGGACAGGCGGGACAAAAATTAAAAATGGGTACAGAAAATGGGATAAAAGTTGACACAGCAAGAAAATTCAAAAAGCAAAGGCATTAAGGAAAGACAAGAAAAATCACTTAAAAATTGGGGTAGGGTGATGAGAGGGAGACCTAGGCAGAAAATCATAAAAGCAAAGGTATTAAGGAAAGACAAGAAAAAGCTACAAAATACGAATAGGGAGAAATATACAGAGAGACATAGCAAACTTCAAAAGCCATGGGGTACAGAGCAGGCAGGAAACAAATAAAAAAGACAGACGGTGAATTGGTTAAAGTAGACATGGCAAGAAAAGTCTTAAAAGCGACAGGGTACAGGATAGACAGGAAGACATAACAAATAGGGACAGCACAGTGGATAAACTTTGACATAGAAAGAAAATGGGAAATGTGGTGGCTTTAAGGAAAGACAAGAACAAATTAAAAAGTGAGAACAGAGGCAAAAATAGGCACACGTAGCAGTAAATGTAAGAAGCGAGGGGATACACTACGCGGGAAAGAATTCAAAAATAGGGATGGGGAGCTTGGTAAAAGCAGAGGTAGAAAGAAAACTGAAGAAGCGACAGGGTCCAGGATAGATGGGAGAGCATTAGAAAATACAGACGGTCAATGGATAAAAGTGGCCATAGAAACAAAATTTTAAACTGACGGAGTACAGTATAGACAGGAAAAAAAAAGAAAAAGGAAGGACAGGAAACTAAGTAAGTGGAGACCTAGAAAGAAGATTTGTAAAGCAACTGGGTACAGGACAGAGAGGGAGGAGTTAAAAAGAATCGGGACCCGAGTCAGATAGAGGGAGACAGAAAGACATTTTTAAAAGTGTCGGACTACAAGAAAAACAGGAAGGAACTGAAAAATAGGAAGAGGGATGAGAAGAGAAGGGAAGGAAACACTGAAAGAAAATTTAAAAGGTGACAGGGTATACGGAAGAAAGGGAGGAAATAAAATTTAGGGGAAGGGAGCCAGATAAAGGGAATTGTTGAAAGAGAAATTAAAGAGCCGTGGGGTACGAGAAATATAGGGGAGAATTAAAAAAAAAAAAAAAAAAAAATCAAGGAAGGGAGCCAGACAGAGGGAGACGTAGAAGGAATTTTAAAAAGCAATTGAGTACGAGAAAGATAGACAAGAATTAAAACATAGGGACAGGGAGATGGAGAGGGGACAAAGTAGAAAGGAAACCTAAACAGCGATCGAGGACAAGCAACACAGGAGTGTTAAAAAAAGCAGGGACAGGGAGATGGCTAGAAGGAACTGTAGTTAAAGAAAATTTTAAAAGCAACGGGGTATAAGAAACACAGGAAATAATGACAAAATAGCAACAGGGAGATGGCTAGAAGGAAACATGGAAAGAACATTTAAAAAGCGATGGGGCACAGGAGAGTGAGAGGAATTAAAAAATAGAGACAGGGTGTTGGAGAGAGGGAAACATAGAAGGAGAAATTAAAATGCAACGGGGTAGAAGGAACACAGGAAACCACGAAGAAGTAGGGAGAAGGAGCCCAGAGAGGAAAACGGAGGGAAAAAAAAAAACCTGGATAGGTGAAGTGGTACAGGGCAGAGTTGGCAGAAGAGTAACAAGTTTTGGGGAGCTGGACAAGGTAGGTGGGCCGGCAGAGAGGGAGACAGAAGCAGGGACAGGCAGGGAGGTCAGGCAGAGATCTGGGGAAGGGCGGCAGAGATGGACCGGGCCGCACAGGAGAGAACGCGTGACTCACCACAGCTCCGGGCACTGGCAGGAGACCTTCACCGCCCCAACGCTTTTCTCTCTGCCTCAGCGGCAGGCGCCTCAATGCTCTTCTACCTCCAGGCTTCCCAGCGGCTCACCCATGCAGCCAGTGGAGGCACCGAGCTCCCAGCACTGCGTGCTGGTGGTGCGTTCTGTCAGGGACGGCTCGGCGAGCCCCTTCGTGGCTGCAGGGACTGGCCGTTCCTTGCTGGAGGCACCTGCCTGCAGGGCCCCCTTGGGTTCCCTCCTCCTCAGCCAGCTCCCCTTTGTCAGCTCCCTCAGGCAGGCGTGCCCTGGCAGCCCCCTTTACAGCTAGAGCCCCTTCACACAGCAGGGCCAGCCCCATCCTCAGCCTCACTGGCCACACCTGGGGCTGCCCCAGCTCCAGGCCCAGCTGGAGCCCATTGGCAACAGGGGCCCTGGCCAAAGCCCCCCAACACATCCCCCCCTCCCCAGCACCTGTCCACAGCCACAAGCTCTGCACCCAGGGGCTGCAAACACATCCAGGGGCACAGAGGAGGCAGGAACAGTTTATTCCTTAATGCACATTAGGAATGCCGGCAGTGAGCTGGCTCCAAGGCTCGGTGCCCAAAGGCAGCAGGCGAGAAGGAAAAGAGGGAAGAGGCAAGCAGGAGGAAGGACAGAGGGCGGTAGAGAAGAGGCGTGGGACAGGGAGCCAGAAAATGGTATGCTGGGAACAAAAAAGAGGGACGGGGAGCCGCACAAGGATGGAGAGAGAGAGAGAGAGAAATGGAGGGCAGTGAGGAGGAGGATGGGGAGATGGAGCAATAAATAAGAGGGGGAGGGAGCAGGGCTGAGAGATGGAAAGGACCGAGCAGGGTGACAGGAAGAGCAGAGAGGGACAGAGAGAAGGAGACACCCGCAGGCAGGAGACAGAGAGACGGAGGAGGGGGATTTTTTCCCCGGCAGGAAACTGGATAGAGGGAGACAGAGAGAAAACTGCAACAGGGGAATAAAGCGGAAGGAATTTAAAAAGGAAAAAAAAAAAAAAATATGGACGGGAAGCCGGACAGAGGCAGTCATAGAAAGAGAAATGAAAAAGCGACAAACACGGGCCAGAAATAAAAATCAGAGCACGTAAGACGGATGGAGGGAGAAATAGAAAGGAACGGGACAGAGAGGCCGGGAATTTTAAAAATTGTCAAGGGGAGCTCTGCAGAGGGAGATTCGAAAGAGTAAAGAAAAAGCGATGGGCTATGGGAAATGCAGGAAAGAAAAAAACGAGGCAGTGAACCAGGTAAATGGAGTCACAGAAATAAAATTTTAAAAGCAACATGGAACACGACAGGAAAGAATTAAAAACAAGGGAAAGGGAACCAGGTAAATGGAGACATAAAATTTAAAAAGCGACAGGGTAAGGAGAAGAGAAAAAACGCCCCAAACCAAAAAATAGGGAGAGCAAACCGGAGAAAAGACGAGCGAGAAAGAAACATTCAAAAGCGACGGGGTACGCAACAGACGGGAAAGAATTAAAAAATAGGGATAGGGAGCTGGATAAAAGCAGACGTGGAAGGCAACGTGAAAACGCGAAGAGGTATGGGACAGCCAGCAGAGGACTAAAGACAGGGCCAGCAAACTAGATTACCGGTGCATATAGAAACAAAATTTTAAAAGCCAAGGGTTGAAGAGAGAGAAAAAAGTAACAAAATAGAGACAGCGATCGAAATAAACAGAGGCACACGAAGAAAAGTCATAAAGTGAAGCGCAGGCTGCGGGACAGACAGGAAAGAATGAACAAATCAACACATTGGATGGGATAGAATTAGATCGAGAAAAACTAAAAAGCCACCTCTCTTAGGAAAGACAAGAAGAAACTAAAAAAATAAAGGATGACAAAGAGAATGACACATACAAAGTAAATTGAAAAAGCAACGGGGTACACAACCTACTGAAAACTACTGAAAAATAAGGATAGGAAGCTTGACACAGGAAGAGGTAGAAAGAAAATTTCAAAAACTACTGGGTGGAGGACAAACAGGAGAAAATGTTAAAAAAAAAAAAACCCAACCCCAAACGAGATAAAAGTATACATAGAAGCAAAACTTTCAAAGCCAAGGGACTAAGAGAGGCAAGCATTAAAAAAGCAGCAACAGCAAATTAAACAAAGACGGACAGAAATTGTAAAAAGCGACTAAGGCACTAAGGAAAGAGAAGAAATAATTAAAAAATAAAGACAGTAAACGGGATAAACTTAGAGAGAAAATCTTAAAAGCAATGGGGACTGAAGAAAGAACAAAAAAATGTTCAAATAGGGACGGTGAACTAAACCGGAGACGTAGAAAGAAAATCTAAAAAGCAACGGGACTGAGGAAAGACAAGAAATAATTAAAAATAAAGATAACGAAGGGACTACAAGTCAGCATAGAACTAATGTTAAAAAAGCGAGGGGCATTAGGGAAATAAAGGGCAAAATTAAAATATAGGGACAGTAAACTAAGAGAGATGTAGGAAAAAAGCCTTAAAAAGCAAGGGCACTAGCGAGAGAGAAGAAAAAAAAATTGAAGGAAAAGAAAGCAAAATAAAGACAGCAAACGGGGTGAAAGTAGAAAATTTAGCAAGCGATGGCGATTACGGAAACGAATGGAAGAAAAATTTAAAAATAGGGACAGCGAACTGAAACCGACGTAGAAAGAAAATTTGTAAAGCGCCGGCACTAAGGACAGATAAGTAGCAATTAAAGAAAGACACCAACCGGGATAAAATTAGACAGAAAACTGTAAAAGCACCAGGGATTACGGAAATAAGGAAAAAAGGAAATCATAGCGACCCTGAACTAAAATGGAGAAGTAGAAAGAAAACTTAAAAGGCTATGGCCCTGAAGACAGACAAGAAATAATGAAAAATAAAGATATGGACGGGAAGAAGAGTAGGCATAGAAACTGCGTTTAAAAAGCGATGGGAGTTAGTGGGGAAAAGGCAAAAAATTCACTAGCGACAGCCAACTCCAACAGAGGTCGTAAGAAAAGTTTAAAAGCGACGGCACTAAGGAGAGAGAAGAAATAACTAAAAAATAAAGACAGCAAAATAAAGACAGCAAACGGGATCAAAGACGACAGACCATTTTAAAAGCAGCGGGGATTAAAGAACTAAGGAAAAAATTTTAAAATGGGGACGGCGAACTAAAGCGGAGACGTAGAGGCAAAATCTAAACAGCGGCGGCACGAAGGAAAGCCAAGAAAAAATAATTAAACACTAAAGACGGCAAACGAGAGAAAAGTAGGAAGTTTTGAAAGCAACGGGGACTAAGGAAATGAGGAAAAAATTTCAAAAAAGCGACGGTGAACTAAAACGAAGACGTAGAAAGAAAGTCTAAAAAGCGATGGAACAGAACAAAGAGAAGCAATACTGAAAAACAGCCAGCAAGGGGAATGAAAGTAGGCATAGGAAGAACATTTAAGAAGTGAGGGGGATTAGGGAAGTAAATGAAGTATTACAAAAAGTGGAACAGCGAACTAAAAGAGATGTAGAAAAAACCCCTTAAAAAGCGACGGCGTTAAGGAAAGACAAGAAAGAATTTTTTTAAAAAAAAAAAAGTAAAGGTAGGCAAATAAAGACCGCGAAGGGGATAAAAGTAGACAGAAAATTTAAAAAGCAATGGTGATTAAGGAAATAAAGACATGCTAAAGACAGCAAATAGGTTAAAGTAGATGTAGAAGCAGAAAGAAAGTGTAAAAGGGTCAGGGCACACGATAGCCAGGAAAGAATTAATAAACAGTGATACGCAGCTTGATAAAAGTAGACGTAGAAGGAAAAATTTACAAGGGATTGTGCACAGGACAGACAAGGAAAATGAAAAAAAATAGTGACGGTGAACGGAGAAATAGAAAGGAACCTTAGAAGCGACGGGGCACAGAAAAGAGAGGCATACATTACAAAATAAAGACAGTGAACTGGATGAAAGTAGACAGAGAAAGAAAATTGTAAAAGCGACCAGGTACGCGGCAGGTTTTCAAAATATTTAAATATTGAAAGTATTTTAAGGTATTTTTAAAAATTTAAAAAACTTAAAAATCAACAATAGGCAGCTTCATAAAAGTAGAAAGGGCGTCATGGTTTAACCCTGGCTGGCAAGTAAGCACCATACAGCTGGGATGGGGGGGAGAATTGGAAAGGTAAACATGAGAGAGACACTCTCGTGGGTTGATACAAAACAAGTTTAATAATTAAAAACAAATTTTAAAAAAACCAAACAAGCGATGCAAATGCAAACACATGCTCACCACTACGCGACCGATGCCCAGCCCGTCCCGAGCAGCGGTCCCCCCCACCCACCAACCTCCCCCCCCCCACCCAGTTTTATTGCTGAGCACGACGTCATACGGTCTGGAATATCCCTTTGGTCAGTTGGGTCAGCCGTCCCGGCCGCGACCATTCCCAACCCCTCGTGTACGCCCAGCCCACTCGCTGGCAGGGCAGGGTGAGGAGCAGAGCAGCCCTTGACGCGGCGCAAGCGCTGCTCAGCAGTAACCGACACCTCCCGGTGCTATCAATGCTGTTTTCAGCACAAATCCAAAAACGTAGCCCAGTACCAGCTACCGTGAAGAAAACTAACTCTATGCCATCCGAAACCTGCACACACAGAAACAAAAATGTAAGAAGCTGTGGTACAGGAAACACAGGAAAAAATTCAAAAAATGGGGACGGAAAACTAGATAAAGAGAGACATAGAAAGAAAGTCTAAAAAGGGACGGGGTACGGGAGAGACAGGAAAACGGTTTAAAAATAGGGACAGCAAACATAGTAAGTGTTGATATAGAAAGAAACTTTAATAGGCGATGGCATTAAGACAGAGAAGAACAAATTAAAAAAGAAGGCTAGGGTAAAAAAAAAAATAGAGATGCACCTGGAAATAAAACGTTGAAAGTGACATGGCACACAACAGACAGGAATAAGTGAAAATATGTGGACAGGGAGTTCAATGAAAGTAGACATAGAATGAAAAGTGAAAAAGCAAGGGGTTCCAGACAGGCAGGAAAAGTGTTAAAAATAAAGACAGCGACGTGGTTAAAGTAGATGCGGAAGGAAAATTTGAAAAGCAAGCAGGTAAAGGACAGGCGGGACAAAAAGTAAAAATGGGTACAGAAAATGGGATAAAAGTTGACACAGCAAGAAAATTCAAAAAGCAAAGGCATTAAGGAAAGACAAGAAAAATCACTTAAAAATTGGGGTAGGGTGATGAGAGGGAGACCTAGGCAGAAAATCATAAAAGCAAAGGTATTAAGGAAAGACAAGAAAAAGCTACAAAATACGAATAGGGAGAAATATACAGAGAGACATAGCAAACTTCAAAAGCCATGGGGTACAGAGCAGACAGGAAACAAATAAAAAAGACAGACGGTGAATTGGTTAAAGTAGACATGGCAAGAAAAGTCTTAAAAGCGACAGGGTACAGGATAGACAGGAAGACATAACAAATAGGGACAGCACAGTGGATAAACTTTGACATAGAAAGAAAATTGGAAATGTGGTGGCTTTAAGGAAAGACAAGAACAAATTAAAAAGTGAGAACAGAGGCAAAAATAGGCACACGTAGCAGTAAATGTAAGAAGCGAGGGGATACACTACGCGGGAAAGAATTCAAAAATAGGGATGGGGAGCTTGGTAAAAGCAGAGGTAGAAAGAAAACTGAAGAAGCGACAGGGTCCAGGATAGATGGGAGAGCATTAGAAAATACAGACGGTCAATGGATAAAAGTGGCCATAGAAACAAAATTTTAAACTGACGGAGTACAGTATAGACAGGAAAAAAAATGAAAAAGGAAGGACAGGAAACTAAGTAAGTGGAGACCTAGAAAGAAGATTTGTAAAGCAACTGGGTACAGGACAGAGAGGGAGGAGTTAAAAAGAATCGGGACCCGAGTCAGATAGAGGGAGACAGAAAGACATTTTTAAAAGTGTCGGACTACAAGAAAAACAGGAAGGAACTGAAAAATAGGAAGAGGGATGAGAAGAGAAGGGAAGGAAACACTGAAAGAAAATTTAAAAGGTGACAGGGTATACGGAAGAAAGGGAGGAAATAAAATTTAGGGGAAGGGAGCCAGATAAAGGGAATTGTTGAAAGAGAAATTAAAGAGCAGTGGGGTACGAGAAATATAGGGGAGAATTAAAAAAAAAAAAAAAAAAAAAATCAAGGAAGGGAGCCAGACAGAGGGAGACGTAGAAGGAATTTTAAAAAGCACTTGAGTACGAGAAAGATAGACAAGAATTAAAACATAGGGACAGGGAGATGGAGAGGGGACAAAGTAGAAAGGAAACCTAAACAGCGATCGAGGACAAGCAACACAGGAGTGTTAAAAAAAGCAGGGACAGGGAGATGGCTAGAAGGAACTGTAGTTAAAGAAAATTTTAAAAGCAACGGGGTATAAGAAACACAGGAAATAATGACAAAATAGCAACAGGGAGATAGCTAGAAGGAAACATGGAAAGAACATTTAAAAAGCGATGGGGCACAGGAGAGTGAGAGGAATTAAAAAATAGAGACAGGGTGTTGGAGAGAGGGAAACATAGAAGGAGAAATTAAAATGCAACGGGGTAGAAGGAACACAGGAAACCACGAAGAAGTAGGGAGAAGGAGCCCAGAGAGGAAAACGGAGGGAAAAAAAAAAAACCTGGATAGGTGAAGTGGTACAGGGCAGAGTTGGCAGAAGAGTAACAAGTTTTGGGGAGCTGGACAAGGTAGGTGGGCCGGCAGAGAGGGAGACAGAAGCAAGGACAGGCAGGGAGGTCAGGCAGAGATCTGGGGAAGGGCGGCAGAGATGGACCGGGCCGCACAGGAGAGAACGCGTGACTCACCACAGCTCCGGGCACTGGCAGGAGACCTTCACCGCCCCAACGCTTTTCTCTCTGCCTCAGCGGCAGGCGCCTCAATGCTCTTCTACCTCCAGGCTTCCCAGCGGCTCACCCATGCAGCCAGTGGAGGCACCGAGCTCCCAGCACTGCGTGCTGGTGGTGCGTTCTGTCAGGGACGGCTCGGCGAGCCCCTTCGTGGCTGCAGGGACTGGCCGTTCCTTGCTGGAGGCACCTGCCTGCAGGGCCCCCTTGGGTTCCCTCCTCCTCAGCCAGCTCCCCTTTGTCAGCTCCCTCAGGCAGGCGTGCCCTGGCAGCCCCCTTTACAGCTAGAGCCCCTTCACACAGCAGGGCCAGCCCCATCCTCAGCCTCACTGGCCACACGTGGGGCTGCCCCAGCTCCAGGCCCAGCTGGAGCCCATTGGCAACAGGGGCCCTGGCCAAAGCCCCCCAACACATCCCCCCCTCCCCAGCACCTGTCCACAGCCACAAGCTCTGCACCCAGGGGCTGCAAACACATCCAGGGGCACAGAGGAGGCAGGAACAGTTTATTCCTTAATGCACATTAGGAATGCCGGCAGTGAGCTGGCTCCAAGGCTCGGTGCCCAAAGGCAGCAGGCGAGAAGGAAAAGAGGGAAGAGGCAAGCAGGAGGAAGGACAGAGGGCGGTAGAGAAGAGGCGTGGGACAGGGAGCCAGAAAATGGTATGCTGGGAACAAAAAAGAGGGACGGGGAGCCGCACAAGGATGGAGAGAGAGAGAGAGAGAAATGGAGGGCAGTGAGGAGGAGGATAGGGAGATGGAGCAATAAATAAGAGGGGGAGGGAGCAGGGCTGAGAGATGGAAAGGACCGAGCAGGGTGACAGGAAGAGCAGAGAGGGACAGAGAGAAGGAGACACCCGCAGGCAGGAGACAGAGAGACGGAGGAGGGGGATTTTTTCCCCAGCAGGAAACTGGATAGAGGGAGACAGAGAGAAAACTGCAACAGGGGAATAAAGCGGAAGGAATTTAAAAAGGAAAAAAAAAAAAAAAAATATGGACGGGAAGCCGGACAGAGGCAGTCATAGAAAGAGAAATGAAAAAGCGACAAACACGGGCCAGAAATAAAAATCAGAGCACGTAAGACGGATGGAGGGAGAAATAGAAAGGAACGGGACAGAGAGGCCGGGAATTTTAAAAATTGTCAAGGGGAGCTCTGCAGAGGGAGATTCGAAAGAGTAAAGAAAAAGCGATGGGCTATGGGAAATGCAGGAAAGAAAAAAACGAGGCAGTGAACCAGGTAAATGGAGTCACAGAAATAAAATTTTAAAAGCAACATGGAACACGACAGGAAAGAATTAAAAACAAGGGAAAGGGAACCAGGTAAATGGAGACATAAAATTTAAAAAGCGACAGGGTAAGGAGAAGAGAAAAAACGCCCCAAACCAAAAAATAGGGAGAGCAAACCGGAGAAAAGACGAGCGAGAAAGAAACATTCAAAAGCGACGGGGTACGCAACAGACGGGAAAGAATTAAAAAATAGGGATAGGGAGCTGGATAAAAGCAGACGTGGAAGGCAACGTGAAAACGCGAAGAGGTACGGGACAGCCAGCAGAGGACTAAAGACAGGGCCAGCAAACTAGATTACCGGTGCATATAGAAACAAAATTTTAAAAGCCAAGGGTTGAAGAGAGAGAAAAAAGTAACAAAATAGAGACAGCGATCGAAATAAACAGAGGCACACGAAGAAAAGTCATAAAGTGAAGCGCAGGCTGCGGGACAGACAGGAAAGAATGAACAAATCAACACATTGGATGGGATAGAATTAGATCGAGAAAAACTAAAAAGCCACCTCTCTTAGGAAAGACAAGAAGAAACTAAAAAAATAAAGGATGACAAAGAGAGTGACACATACAAAGTAAATTGAAAAAGCAACGGGGTACACAACCTACTGAAAACTACTGAAAAATAAGGATAGGAAGCTTGACACAGGAAGAGGTAGAAAGAAAATTTCAAAAACTACTGGGTGGAGGACAAACAGGAGAAAATGTTAAAAAAAAAAAACCCAACCCCAAACGAGATAAAAGTATACATAGAAGCAAAACTTTCAAAGCCAAGGGACTAAGAGAGGCAAGCATTAAAAAAGCAGCAACAGCAAATTAAACAAAGACGGACAGAAATTGTAAAAAGCGACTAAGGCACTAAGGAAAGAGAAGAAATAATTAAAAAATAAAGACAGTAAACGGGATAAACTTAGAGAGAAAATCTTAAAAGCAATGAGGACTGAAGAAAGAACAAAAAAATGTTCAAATAGGGACGGTGAACTAAACCGGAGACGTAGAAAGAAAATCTAAAAAGCAACGGGACTGAGGAAAGACAAGAAATAATTAAAAATAAAGATAACGAAGGGACTACAAGTCAGCATAGAACTAATGTTAAAAAAGCGAGGGGCATTAGGGAAATAAAGGGCAAAATTAAAATATAGGGACAGTAAACTAAGAGAGATGTAGGAAAAAAGCCTTAAAAAGCAAGGGCACTAGCGAGAGAGAAGAAAAAAAAGTTAAAGGAAAAGAAAGCAAAATAAAGACAGCAAACGGGGTGAAAGTAGAAAATTTAGCAAGCGATGGCGATTACGGAAACGAATGGAAGAAAAATTTAAAAATAGGGACAGCGAACTGAAACCGACGTAGAAAGAAAATTTGTAAAGCGCCGGCACTAAGGACAGATAAGTAGCAATTAAAGAAAGACACCAACCGGGATAAAATTAGACAGAAAACTGTAAAAGCACCAGGGATTACGGAAATAAGGAAAAAAGGAAATCATAGCGACACTGAACTAAAATGGAGAAGTAGAAAGAAAACTTAAAAGGCTATGGCCCTGAAGACAGACAAGAAATAATGAAAAATAAAGATATCGACGGGAAGAAGAGTAGGCATAGAAACTGCGTTTAAAAAGCGATGGGAGTTAGTGGGGAAAAAAGGCAAAAAATTCACTAGCGACAGCCAACTCCAACAGAGGTCGTAAGAAAAGTTTAAAAGCGACGACAGCACTAAGGAGAGAGAAGAAATAACTAAAAAATAAAGACAGCAAAATAAAGACAGCAAACGGGATCAAAGACGACAGACCATTTTAAAAGCAGCGGGGATTAAAGAACTAAGGAAAAAATTTTAAAATGGGGACGGCGAACTAAAGCGGAGACGTAGAGGCAAAATCTAAACAGCGGCGGCACGAAGGAAAGCCAAGAAAAAATAATTAAACACTAAAGACGGCAAACGAGAGAAAAGTAGGAAGTTTTGAAAGCAACGGGGACTAAGGAAATGAGGAAAAAATTTCAAAAAAGCGACGGTGAACTAAAACGAAGACGTAGAAAGAAAGTCTAAAAAGCGATGGAACAGAACAAAGAGAAGCAATACTGAAAAACAGCCAGCAAGGGGAATGAAAGTAGGCATAGGAAGAACATTTAAGAAGTGAGGGGGATTAGGGAAGTAAATGAAGTATTACAAAAAGTGGAACAGCGAACTAAAAGAGATGTAGAAAAAACCCCTTAAAAAGCGACGGCGTTAAGGAAAGACAAGAAAGAATTTTTTTAAAAAAAAAAAAGTAAAGGTAGGCAAATAAAGACCGCGAAGGGGATAAAAGTAGACAGAAAATTTAAAAAGCAATGGTGATTAAGGAAATAAAGACATGCTAAAGACAGCAAATAGGTTAAAGTAGATGTAGAAGCAGAAAGAAAGTGTAAAAGGGTCAGGGCACACGATAGCCAGGAAAGAATTAATAAACAGTGATACGCAGCTTGATAAAAGTAGACGTAGAAGGAAAAATTTAAAAGGGATTGTGCACAGGACAGACAAGGAAAATGAAAAAAAATAGTGACGGTGAACGGAGAAATAGAAAGGAACCTTAGAAGCGACGGGGCACAGAAAAGAGAGGCATACATTACAAAATAAAGACAGTGAACTGGATGAAAGTAGACAGAGAAAGAAAATTGTAAAAGCGACCAGGTACGCGGCAGGTTTTCAAAATATTTAAATATTGAAAGTATTTTAAGGTATTTTTAAAAATTTAAAAAACTTAAAAATCAACAATAGGCAGCTTCATAAAAGTAGAAAGGGCGTCATGGTTTAACCCTGGCTGGCAAGTAAGCACCATACAGCTGGGATGGGGGGGAGAATTGGAAAGGTAAACATGAGAGAGACACTCTCGTGGGTTGATACAAAACAAGTTTAATAATTAAAAACAAATTTTAAAAAAACCAAACAAGCGATGCAAATGCAAACACATGCTCACCACTACGCGACAGATGCCCAGCCCGTCCCGAGCAGCGGTCCCCCCCACCCACCAACCTCCCCCCCCCCACCCAGTTTTATTGCTGAGCACGACGTCATACGGTCTGGAATATCCCTTTGGTCAGCTGGGTCAGCCGTCCCGGCCGCGACCATTCCCAACCCCTCGTGTACGCCCAGCCCACTCGCTGGCAGGGCAGGGTGAGGAGCAGAGCAGCCCTTGACGCGGCGCAAGCGCTGCTCAGCAGTAACCGACACCTCCCGGTGCTATCAATGCTGTTTTCAGCACAAATCCAAAAACGTAGCCCAGTACCAGCTAACGTGAAGAAAACTAACTCTATCCCATCCGAAACCTGCACACACAGAAACAAAAATGTAAGAAGCTGGGGTACAGGAAACACAGGAAAAAATTCAAAAAATGGGGACGGAAAACTAGATAAAGAGAGACATAGAAAGAAAGTCTAAAAAGTGACGGGGTACGGGAGAGACAGGAAAACGGTTTAAAAATAGGGACAGCAAACATAATAAGTGTTGATATAGAAAGAAACTTTAATAGGCGATGGCATTAAGACAGAGAAGAACAAATTAAAAAAGAAGGCTAGGGTAAAAAAAAAAATAGAGATGCACCTGGAAATAAAACGTTGAAAGTGACATGGCACACAACAGACAGGAATAAGTGAAAATATGTGGACAGGGAGTTCAATGAAAGTAGACATAGAATGAAAAGTGAAAAAGCAAGGGGTTCCAGACAGGCAGGAAAAGTGTTAAAAATAAAGACAGCGACGTGGTTAAAGTAGACGCGGAAGGAAAATTTGAAAAGCAAGCAGGTAAAGGACAGGCGGGACAAAAAGTAAAAATGGGTACAGAAAATGGGATAAAAGTTGACACAGCAAGAAAATTCAAAAAGCAAAGGCATTAAGGAAAGACAAGAAAAATCACTTAAAAATTGGGGTAGGGTGATGAGAGGGAGACCTAGGCAGAAAATCATAAAAGCAAAGGTATTAAGGAAAGACAAGAAAAAGCTACAAAATACGAATAGGGAGAAATATACAGAGAGACATAGCAAACTTCAAAAGCCATGGGGTACAGAGCAGGCAGGAAACAAATAAAAAAGACAGACGGTGAATTGGTTAAAGTAGACATGGCAAGAAAAGCATTAAAAGCGACAGGGTACAGGATAGACAGGAAGACATAACAAATAGGGACAGCACAGTGGATAAACTTTGACATAGAAAGAAAATTGGAAATGTGGTGGCTTTAAGGAAAGACAAGAACAAATTAAAAAGTGAGAACAGAGGCAAAAATAGGCACACGTAGCAGTAAATGTAAGAAGCGAGGGGATACACTACGCGGGAAAGAATTCAAAAATAGGGATGGGGAGCTTGGTAAAAGCAGAGGTAGAAAGAAAACTGAAGAAGCGACAGGGTCCAGGATAGATGGGAGAGCATTAGAAAATACAGACGGTCAATGGATAAAAGTGGCCATAGAAACAAAATTTTAAACTGACGGAGTACAGTATAGACAGGAAAAAAAAAGAAAAAGGAAGGACAGGAAACTAAGTAAGTGGAGACCTAGAAAGAAGATTTGTAAAGCAACTGGGTACAGGACAGAGAGGGAGGAGTTAAAAAGAATCGGGACCCGAGTCAGATAGAGGGAGACAGAAAGACATTTTTAAAAGTGTCGGACTACAAGAAAAACAGGAAGGAACTGAAAAATAGGAAGAGGGATGAGAAGAGAAGGGAAGGAAACACTGAAAGAAAATTTAAAAGGTGACAGGGTATACGGAAGAAAGGGAGGAAATAAAATTTAGGGGAAGGGAGCCAGATAAAGGGAATTGTTGAAAGAGAAATTAAAGAGCAGTGGGGTACGAGAAATATAGGGGAGAATTAAAAAAAAAAAAAAAAAAAAAAAATCAAGGAAGGGAGCCAGACAGAGGGAGACGTAGAAGGAATTTTAAAAAGCACTTGAGTACGAGAAAGATAGACAAGAATTAAAACATAGGGACAGGGAGATGGAGAGGGGACAAAGTAGAAAGGAAACCTAAACAGCGATCGAGGACAAGCAACACAGGAGTGTTAAAAAAAGCAGGGACAGGGAGATGGCTAGAAGGAACTGTAGTTAAAGAAAATTTTAAAAGCAACGGGGTATAAGAAACACAGGAAATAATGACAAAATAGCAACAGGGAGATAGCTAGAAGGAAACATGGAAAGAACATTTAAAAAGCGATGGGGCACAGGAGAGTGAGAGGAATTAAAAAATAGAGACAGGGTGTTGGAGAGAGGGAAACATAGAAGGAGAAATTAAAATGCAACGGGGTAGAAGGAACACAGGAAACCACGAAGAAGTAGGGAGAAGGAGCCCAGAGAGGAAAACGGAGGGAAAAAAAAAAAACCTGGATAGGTGAAGTGGTACAGGGCAGAGTTGGCAGAAGAGTAACAAGTTTTGGGGAGCTGGACAAGGTAGGTGGGCCGGCAGAGAGGGAGACAGAAGCAGGGACAGGCAGGGAGGTCAGGCAGAGATCTGGGGAAGGGCGGCAGAGATGGACCGGGCCGCACAGGAGAGAACGCGTGACTCACCACAGCTCCGGGCACTGGCAGGAGACCTTCACCGCCCCAACGCTTTTCTCTCTGCCTCAGCGGCAGGCGCCTCAATGCTCTTCTACCTCCAGGCTTCCCAGCGGCTCACCCATGCAGCCAGTGGAGGCACCGAGCTCCCAGCACTGCGTGCTGGTGGTGCGTTCTGTCAGGGACGGCTCGGCGAGCCCCTTCGTGGCTGCAGGGACTGGCCGTTCCTTGCTGGAGGCACCTGCCTGCAGGGCCCCCTTGGGTTCCCTCCTCCTCAGCCAGCTCCCCTTTGTCAGCTCCCTCAGGCAGGCGTGCCCTGGCAGCCCCCTTTACAGCTAGAGCCCCTTCACACAGCAGGGCCAGCCCCATCCTCAGCCTCACTGGCCACACCTGGGGCTGCCCCAGCTCCAGGCCCAGCTGGAGCCCATTGGCAACAGGGGCCCTGGCCAAAGCCCCCCAACACATCCCCCCCTCCCCAGCACCTGTCCACAGCCACAAGCTCTGCACCCAGGGGCTGCAAACACATCCAGGGGCACAGAGGAGGCAGGAACAGTTTATTCCTTAATGCACATTAGGAATGCCGGCAGTGAGCTGGCTCCAAGGCTCGGTGCCCAAAGGCAGCAGGCGAGAAGGAAAAGAGGGAAGAGGCAAGCAGGAGGAAGGACAGAGGGCGGTAGAGAAGAGGCGTGGGACAGGGAGCCAGAAAATGGTATGCTGGGAACAAAAAAGAGGGACGGGGAGCCGCACAAGGATGGAGAGAGAGAGAGAGAGAAATGGAGGGCAGTGAGGAGGAGGATGGGGAGATGGAGCAATAAATAAGAGGGGGAGGGAGCAGGGCTGAGAGATGGAAAGGACCGAGCAGGGTGACAGGAAGAGCAGAGAGGGACAGAGAGAAGGAGACACCCGCAGGCAGGAGACAGAGAGACGGAGGAGGGGGATTTTTTCCCCGGCAGGAAACTGGATAGAGGGAGACAGAGAGAAAACTGCAACAGGGGAATAAAGCGGAAGGAATTTAAAAAGGAAAAAAAAAAAAAAATATGGACGGGAAGCCGGACAGAGGCAGTCATAGAAAGAGAAATGAAAAAGCGACAAACACGGGCCAGAAATAAAAATCAGAGCACGTAAGACGGATGGAGGGAGAAATAGAAAGGAACGGGACAGAGAGGCCGGGAATTTTAAAAATTGTCAAGGGGAGCTCTGCAGAGGGAGATTCGAAAGAGTAAAGAAAAAGCGATGGGCTATGGGAAATGCAGGAAAGAAAAAAACGAGGCAGTGAACCAGGTAAATGGAGTCACAGAAATAAAATTTTAAAAGCAACATGGAACACGACAGGAAAGAATTAAAAACAAGGGAAAGGGAACCAGGTAAATGGAGACATAAAATTTAAAAAGCGACAGGGTAAGGAGAAGAGAAAAAACGCCCCAAACCAAAAAATAGGGAGAGCAAACCGGAGAAAAGACGAGCGAGAAAGAAACATTCAAAAGCGACGGGGTACGCAACAGGCGGGAAAGAATTAAAAAATAGGGATAGGGAGCTGGATAAAAGCAGACGTGGAAGGCAACGTGAAAACGCGAAGAGGTACGGGACAGCCAGCAGAGGACTAAAGACAGGGACAGCAAACTAGATTACCGGTGCATATAGAAACAAAATTTTAAAAGCCAAGGGTTGAAGAGAGAGAAAAAAATAACAAAATAGAGACAGCGATCGAAATAAACAGAGGCACACGAAGAAAAGTCATAAAGTGAAGCGCAGGCTGCGGGACAGACAGGAAAGAATTAACAAATCAACACATTGGATGGGATAGAATTAGATCGAGAAAAACTAAAAAGCCACCTCTCTTAGGAAAGACAAGAAGAAACTAAAAAAATGAAGAAAGGATGACAAAGAGAATGACACATACAAAGTAAATTGAAAAAGCAACGGGGTACACAACCTACTGAAAACTACTGAAAAATAAGGATAGGAAGCTTGACACAGGAAGAGGTAGGAAGAAAATTTCAAAAACTACTGGGTGGAGGACAAACAGGAGAAAATGTTAAAAAAAAAAACAAACCAACCCCAAACGAGATAAAAGTATACATAGAAGCAAAACTTTCAAAGCCAAGGGACTGAGAGAGGCAAGCATTAAAAAAGTAGCAACAGCAAACTAAACAAAGACGGACAGAAATTGTAAAAAGCGACTAAGGCACTAAGGAAAGAGAAGAAATAATTAAAAAATAAAGACAGTAAACGGGATAAACTTAGAGAGAAAATCTTAAAAGCAATGAGGACTGAAGAAAGAACAAAAAAATGTTCAAATAGGGACGGTGAACTAAACCGGAGACGTAGAAAGAAAATCTAAAAAGCAACGGGACTGAGGAAAGACAAGAAATAATTAAAAATAAAGATAACGAAGGGAATACAAGTCAGCATAGAACTAACGTTAAAAAAGCGAGGGGCATTAGGGAAATAAAGGGCAAAATTAAAATATAGGGACAGTAAACTAAGAGAGATGTAGGAAAAAAGCCTTAAAAAGCAAGGGCACTAGCGAGAGAGAAGAAAAAAAAATTAAAGGAAAAGAAAGCAAAATAAAGACAGCAAACGGGGTGAAAGTAGAAAATTTAGCAAGCGATGGCGATTACGGAAACGAATGGAAGAAAAATTTAAAAATAGGGACAGCGAACTGAAACCGACGTAGAAAGAAAATTTGTAAAGCGCCGGCACTAAGGACAGATAAGTAGCAATTAAAGAAAGACACCAACCGGGATAAAATTAGACAGAAAACTGTAAAAGCACCAGGGATTACGGAAATAAGGAAAAAAGGAAATCATAGCGACCCTGAACTAAAATGGAGAAGTAGAAAGAAAACTTAAAAGGCTATGGCCCTGAAGACAGACAAGAAATAATGAAAAATAAAGATATGGACGGGAAGAAGAGTAGGCATAGAAACTGCGTTTAAAAAGCGATGGGAGTTAGTGGGGAAAAAAGGCAAAAAATTCACACTAGCGACAGCCAACTCCAACAGAGGTCGTAAGAAAAGTTTAAAAGCGACGACAGCACTAAGGAGAGAGAAGAAATAACTAAAAAATAAAGACAGCAAAATAAAGACAGCAAACGGGATCAAAGACGAGAGACCATTTTAAAAGCAGCGGGGATTAAAGAACTAAGGAAAAAATTTTAAAATGGGGACGGCGAACTAAAGCGGAGACGTAGAGGCAAAATCTAAACAGCGGCGGCACGAAGGAAAGCCAAGAAAAAATAATTAAACACTAAAGACGGCAAACGAGAGAAAAGTAGGAAGTTTTGAAAGCAACGGGGACTAAGGAAATGAGGAAAAAATTTCAAAAAAGCGACGGTGAACTAAAACGAAGACGTAGAAAGAAAGTCTAAAAAGCGATGGAACAGAACAAAGAGAAGCAATACTGAAAAACAGCCAGCAAGGGGAATGAAAGTAGGCATAGGAAGAACATTTAAGAAGTGAGGGGGATTAGGGAAGTAAATGAAGTATTACAAAAAGTGGAACAGCGAACTAAAAGAGATGTAGAAAAAACCCCTTAAAAAGCGACGGCGTTAAGGAAAGACAAGAAAGAATTTTTTTAAAAAAAAAAAAGTAAAGGTAGGCAAATAAAGACCACGAAGGGGATAAAAGTAGACAGAAAATTTAAAAAGCAATGGTGATTAAGGAAATAAAGACATGCTAAAGACAGCAAATAGGTTAAAGTAGATGTAGAAGCAGAAAGAAAGTGTAAAAGGGTCAGGGCACACGATAGCCAGGAAAGAATTAATAAACAGTGATACGCAGCTTGATAAAAGTAGACGTAGAAGGAAAAATTTACAAGGGATTGTGCACAGGACAGACAAGGAAAATGAAAAAAAATAGTGACGGTGAACGGAGAAATAGAAAGGAACCTTAGAAGCGACGGGGCACAGAAAAGAGAGGCATACATTACAAAATAAAGACAGTGAACTGGATGAAAGTAGACAGAGAAAGAAAATTGTAAAAGCGACCAGGTACACGGCAGGTTTTCAAAATATTTAAATATTGAAAGTATTTTAAGGTATTTTTAAAAATTTAAAAAACTTAAAAATCAACAATAGGCAGCTTCATAAAAGTAGAAAGGGCGTCATGGTTTAACCCTGGCTGGCAAGTAAGCACCATACAGCTGGGATGGGGGGGAGAATTGGAAAGGTAAACATGAGAGAGACACTCTCGTGGGTTGATACAAAACAAGTTTAATAATTAAAAACAAATTTTAAAAAAACCAAACAAGCGATGCAAATGCAAACACATGCTCACCACTACCCGACCGATGCCCAGCCCGTCCCGAGCAGCGGTCCCCCCCACCCACCAACCTCCCCCCCCCACCCAGTTTTATTGCTGAGCACGACGTCATACGGTCTGGAATATCCCTTTGGTCAGTTGGGTCAGCCGTCCCGGCCGCGACCATTCCCAACCCCTCGTGTACGCCCAGCCCACTCGCTGGCAGGGCAGGGTGAGGAGCAGAGCAGCCCTTGACGCGGCGCAAGCGCTGCTCAGCAGTAACCGACACCTCCCGGTGCTATCAATGCTGTTTTCAGCACAAATCCAAAAACGTAGCCCAGTACCAGCTACCGTGAAGAAAACTAACTCTATCCCATCCGAAACCTGCACACACAGAAACAAAAATGTAAGAAGCTGTGGTACAGGAAACACAGGAAAAAATTCAAAAAATGGGGACGGAAAACTAGATAAAGAGAGACATAGAAAGAAAGTCTAAAAAGGGACGGGGTACGGGAGAGACAGGAAAACGGTTTAAAAATAGGGACAGCAAACATAGTAAGTGTTGATATAGAAAGAAACTTTAATAGGCGATGGCATTAAGACAGAGAAGAACAAATTAAAAAAGAAGGCTAGGGTAAAAAAAAAAATAGAGATGCACCTGGAAATAAAACGTTGAAAGTGACATGGCACACAACAGACAGGAATAAGTGAAAATATGTGGACAGGGAGTTCAATGAAAGTAGACATAGAATGAAAAGTGAAAAAGCAAGGGGTTCCAGACAGGCAGGAAAAATGTTAAAAATAAAGACAGCGACGTGGTTAAAGTAGACGCGGAAGGAAAATTTGAAAAGCAAGCAGGTAAAGGACAGGCGGGACAAAAAGTAAAAATGGGTACAGAAAATGGGATAAAAGTTGACACAGCAAGAAAATTCAAAAAGCAAAGGCATTAAGGAAAGACAAGAAAAATCACTTAAAAATTGGGGTAGGGTGATGAGAGGGAGACCTAGGCAGAAAATCATAAAAGCAAAGGTATTAAGGAAAGACAAGAAAAAGCTACAAAATACGAATAGGGAGAAATATACAGAGAGACATAGCAAACTTCAAAAGCCATGGGGTACAGAGCAGACAGGAAACAAATAAAAAAGACAGACGGTGAATTGGTTAAAGTAGACATGGCAAGAAAAGCATTAAAAGCGACAGGGTACAGGATAGACAGGAAGACATAACAAATAGGGACAGCACAGTGGATAAACTTTGACATAGAAAGAAAATGGGAAATGTGGTGGCTTTAAGGAAAGACAAGAACAAATTAAAAAGTGAGAACAGAGGCAAAAATAGGCACACGTAGCAGTAAATGTAAGAAGCGAGGGGATACACTACGCGGGAAAGAATTCAAAAATAGGGATGGGGAGCTTGGTAAAAGCAGAGGTAGAAAGAAAACTGAAGAAGCGACAGGGTCCAGGATAGATGGGAGAGCATTAGAAAATACAGACGGTCAATGGATAAAAGTGGCCATAGAAACAAAATTTTAAACTGACGGAGTACAGTATAGACAGGAAAAAAAAAGAAAAAGGAAGGACAGGAAACTAAGTAAGTGGAGACCTAGAAAGAAGATTTGTAAAGCAACTGGGTACAGGACAGAGAGGGAGGAGTTAAAAAGAATCGGGACCCGAGTCAGATAGAGGGAGACAGAAAGACATTTTTAAAAGTGTCGGACTACAAGAAAAACAGGAAGGAACTGAAAAATAGGAAGAGGGATGAGAAGAGAAGGGAAGGAAACACTGAAAGAAAATTTAAAAGGTGACAGGGTATATGGAAGAAAGGGAGGAAATAAAATTTAGGGGAAGGGAGCCAGATAAAGGGAATTGTTGAAAGAGAAATTAAAGAGCCGTGGGGTACGAGAAATATAGGGGAGAATTAAAAAAAAAAAAAAAAAAAAATCAAGGAAGGGAGCCAGACAGAGGGAGACGTAGAAGGAATTTTAAAAAGCAATTGTGTACGAGAAAGATAGACAAGAATTAAAACATAGGGACAGGGAGATGGAGAGGGGACAAAGTAGAAAGGAAACCTAAACAGCGATCGAGGACAAGCAACACAGGAGTGTTAAAAAAAGCAGGGACAGGGAGATGGCTAGAAGGAACTGTAGTTAAAGAAAATTTTAAAAGCAACGGGGTATAAGAAACACAGGAAATAATGACAAAATAGCAACAGGGAGATGGCTAGAAGGAAACATGGAAAGAACATTTAAAAAGCGATGGGGCACAGGAGAGTGAGAGGAATTAAAAAATAGAGACAGGGTGTTGGAGAGAGGGAAACATAGAAGGAGAAATTAAAATGCAACGGGGTAGAAGGAACACAGGAAACCACGAAGAAGTAGGGAGAAGGAGCCCAGAGAGGAAAACGGAGGGAAAAAAAAAAAACCTGGATAGGTGAAGTGGTACAGGGCAGAGTTGGCAGAAGAGTAACAAGTTTTGGGGAGCTGGACAAGGTAGGTGGGCCGGCAGAGAGGGAGACAGAAGCAGGGACAGGCAGGGAGGTCAGGCAGAGATCTGGGGAAGGGCGGCAGAGATGGACCGGGCCGCACAGGAGAGAACGCGTGACTCACCACAGCTCCGGGCACTGGCAGGAGACCTTCACCGCCCCAACGCTTTTCTCTCTGCCTCAGCGGCAGGCGCCTCAATGCTCTTCTACCTCCAGGCTTCCCAGCGGCTCACCCATGCAGCCAGTGGAGGCACCGAGCTCCCAGCACTGCGTGCTGGTGGTGCGTTCTGTCAGGGACGGCTCGGCGAGCCCCTTCGTGGCTGCAGGGACTGGCCGTTCCTTGCTGGAGGCACCTGCCTGCAGGGCCCCCTTGGGTTCCCTCCTCCTCAGCCAGCTCCCCTTTGTCAGCTCCCTCAGGCAGGCGTGCCCTGGCAGCCCCCTTTACAGCTAGAGCCCCTTCACACAGCAGGGCCAGCCCCATCCTCAGCCTCACTGGCCACACCTGGGGCTGCCCCAGCTCCAGGCCCAGCTGGCAACAGGGGCCCTGGCCAAAGCCCCCCAACACATCCCCCCCTCCCCAGCACCTGTCCACAGCCACAAGCTCTGCACCCAGGGGCTGCAAACACATCCAGGGGCACAGAGGAGGCAGGAACAGTTTATTCCTTAATGCACATTAGGAATGCCGGCAGTGAGCTGGCTCCAAGGCTCGGTGCCCAAAGGCAGCAGGCGAGAAGGAAAAGAGGGAAGAGGCAAGCAGGAGGAAGGACAGAGGGCGGTAGAGAAGAGGCGTGGGACAGGGAGCCAGAAAATGGTATGCTGGGAACAAAAAAGAGGGACGGGGAGCCGCACAAGGATGGAGAGAGAGAGAGAGAGAAATGGAGGGCAGTGAGGAGGAGGATGGGGAGATGGAGCAATAAATAAGAGGGGGAGGGAGCAGGGCTGAGAGATGGAAAGGACCGAGCAGGGTGACAGGAAGAGCAGAGAGGGACAGAGAGAAGGAGACACCCGCAGGCAGGAGACAGAGAGACGGAGGAGGGGGATTTTTTCCCCGGCAGGAAACTGGATAGAGGGAGACAGAGAGAAAACTGCAACAGGGGAATAAAGCGGAAGGAATTTAAAAAGGAAAAGAAAAAAAAAAAATATGGACGGGAAGCCGGACAGAGGCAGTCATAGAAAGAGAAATGAAAAAGCGACAAACACGGGCCAGAAATAAAAATCAGAGCACGTAAGACGGATGGAGGGAGAAATAGAAAGGAACGGGACAGAGAGGCCGGGAATTTTAAAAATTGTCAAGGGGAGCTCTGCAGAGGGAGATTCGAAAGAGTAAAGAAAAAGCGATGGGCTATGGGAAATGCAGGAAAGAAAAAAACGAGGCAGTGAACCAGGTAAAGGGAGTCACAGAAATAAAATTTTAAAAGCAACATGGAACACGACAGGAAAGAATTAAAAACAAGGGAAAGGGAACCAGGTAAATGGAGACATAAAATTTAAAAAGCGACAGGGTAAGGAGAAGAGAAAAAACGCCCCAAACCAAAAAATAGGGAGAGCAAACCGGAGAAAAGACGAGCGAGAAAGAAACATTCAAAAGCGACGGGGTACGCAACAGACGGGAAAGAATTAAAAAATAGGGATAGGGAGCTGGATAAAAGCAGACGTGGAAGGCAACGTGAAAACGCGAAGAGGTACGGGACAGCCAGCAGAGGACTAAAGACAGGGACAGCAAACTAGATTACCGGTGCATATAGAAACAAAATTTTAAAAGCCAAGGGTTGAAGAGAGAGAAAAAAGTAACAAAATAGAGACAGCGATCGAAATAAACAGAGGCACACGAAGAAAAGTCATAAAGTGAAGCGCAGGCTGCGGGACAGACAGGAAAGAATGAACAAATCAACACATTGGATGGGATAGAATTAGATCGAGAACAACTAAAAAGCCACCTCTCTTAGGAAAGACAAGAAGAAACTAAAAAAATAAAGGATGACAAAGAGAGTGACACATACAAAGTAAATTGAAAAAGCAACGGGGTACACAACCTACTGAAAACTACTGAAAAATAAGGATAGGAAGCTTGACACAGGAAGAGGTAGAAAGAAAATTTCAAAAACTACTGGGTGGAGGACAAACAGAAGAAAATGTTAAAAAAAAAAAAACCCAACCCCAAACGAGATAAAAGTATACATAGAAGCAAAACTTTCAAAGCCAAGGGACTAAGAGAGGCAAGCATTAAAAAAGCAGCAACAGCAAATTAAACAAAGACGGACAGAAATTGTAAAAAGCGACTAAGGCACTAAGGAAAGAGAAGAAATAATTAAAAAATAAAGACAGTAAACGGGATAAACTTAGAGAGAAAATCTTAAAAGCAATGGGGACTGAAGAAAGAACAAAAAAATGTTCAAATAGGGACGGTGAACTAAACCGGAGACGTAGAAAGAAAATCTAAAAAGCAACGGGACTGAGGAAAGACAATAAATAATTAAAAATAAAGATAACGAAGGGACTACAAGTCAGCATAGAACTAATGTTAAAAAAGCGAGGGGCATTAGGGAAATAAAGGGCAAAATTAAAATATAGGGACAGTAAACTAAGAGAGATGTAGGAAAAAAGCCTTAAAAAGCAAGGGCACTAGCGAGAGAGAAGAAAAAAAAGTTAAAGGAAAAGAAAGCAAAATAAAGACAGCAAACGGGGTGAAAGTAGAAAATTTAGCAAGCGATGGCGATTACGGAAACGAATGGAAGAAAAATTTAAAAATAGGGACAGCGAACTGAAACCGACGTAGAAAGAAAATTTGTAAAGCGCCGGCACTAAGGACAGATAAGTAGCAATTAAAGAAAGACACCAACCGGGATAAAATTAGACAGAAAACTGTAAAAGCACCAGGGATTACGGAAATAAGGAAAAAAGGAAATCATAGCGACACTGAACTAAAATGGAGAAGTAGAAAGAAAACTTAAAAGGCTATGGCCCTGAAGACAGACAAGAAATAATGAAAAATAAAGATATGGACGGGAAGAAGAGTAGGCATAGAAACTGCGTTTAAAAAGCGATGGGAGTTAGTGGGGAAAAAAGGCAAAAAATTCACTAGCGACAGCCAACTCCAACAGAGGTCGTAAGAAAAGTTTAAAAGCGACGGCACTAAGGAGAGAGAAGAAATAACTAAAAAATAAAGACAGCAAAATAAAGACAGCAAACGGGATCAAAGACGAGAGACCATTTTAAAAGCAGCGGGGATTAAAGAACTAAGGAAAAAATTTTAAAATGGGGACGGCGAACTAAAGCGGAGACGTAGAGGCAAAATCTAAACAGCGGCGGCACGAAGGAAAGCCAAGAAAAAATAATTAAACACTAAAGACGGCAAACGAGAGAAAAGTAGGAAGTTTTGAAAGCAACGGGGACTAAGGAAATGAGGAAAAAATTTCAAAAAAGCGACGGTGAACTAAAACGAAGACGTAGAAAGAAAGTCTAAAAAGCGATGGAACAGAACAAAGAGAAGCAATACTGAAAAACAGCCAGCAAGGGGAATGAAAGTAGGCATAGGAAGAACATTTAAGAAGTGAGGGGGATTAGGGAAGTAAATGAAGTATTACAAAAAGTGGAACAGCGAACTAAAAGAGATGTAGAAAAAACCCCTTAAAAAGCGACGGCGTTAAGGAAAGACAAGAAAGAATTTTTTTAAAAAAAAAAAAGTAAAGGTAGGCAAATAAAGACCGCGAAGGGGATAAAAGTAGACAGAAAATTTAAAAAGCAATGGTGATTAAGGAAATAAAGACATGCTAAAGACAGCAAATAGGTTAAAGTAGATGTAGAAGCAGAAAGAAAGTGTAAAAGGGTCAGGGCACACGATAGCCAGGAAAGAATTAATAAACAGTGATACGCAGCTTGATAAAAGTAGACGTAGAAGGAAAAATTTAAAAGGGATTGTGCACAGGACAGACAAGGAAAATGAAAAAAAATAGTGACGGTGAACGGAGAAATAGAAAGGAACCTTAGAAGCGACGGGGCACAGAAAAGAGAGGCATACATTACAAAATAAAGACAGTGAACTGGATGAAAGTAGACAGAGAAAGAAAATTGTAAAAGCGACCAGGTACGCGGCAGGTTTTCAAAATATTTAAATATTGAAAGTATTTTAAGGTATTTTTAAAAATTTAAAAAACTTAAAAATCAACAATAGGCAGCTTCATAAAAGTAGAAAGGGCGTCATGGTTTAACCCTGGCTGGCAAGTAAGCACCATACAGCTGGGATGGGGGGGAGAATTGGAAAGGTAAACATGAGAGAGACACTCTCGTGGGTTGATACAAAACAAGTTTAATAATTAAAAACAAATTTTAAAAAAACCAAACAAGCGATGCAAATGCAAACACATGCTCACCACTACGCGACCGATGCCCAGCCCGTCCCGAGCAGCGGTCCCCCCACCCACCAACCTCCCCCCCCCCACCCAGTTTTATTGCTGAGCACGACGTCATACGGTCTGGAATATCCCTTTGGTCAGCTGGGTCAGCCGTCCCGGCCGCGACCATTCCCAACCCCTCGTGTACGCCCAGCCCACTCGCTGGCAGGGCAGGGTGAGGAGCAGAGCAGCCCTTGACGCGGCGCAAGCGCTGCTCAGCAGTAACCGACACCTCCCGGTGCTATCAATGCTGTTTTCAGCACAAATCCAAAAACGTAGCCCAGTACCAGCTACCGTGAAGAAAACTAACTCTATCCCATCCGAAACCTGCACACACAGAAACAAAAATGTAAGAAGCTGGGGTACAGGAAACACAGGAAAAAATTCAAAAAATGGGGACGGAAAACTAGATAAAGAGAGACATAGAAAGAAAGTCTAAAAAGTGACGGGGTACGGGAGAGACAGGAAAACGGTTTAAAAATAGGGACAGCAAACATAATAAGTGTTGATATAGAAAGAAACTTTAATAGGCGATGGCATTAAGACAGAGAAGAACAAATTAAAAAAGAAGGCTAGGGTAAAAAAAAAAATAGAGATGCACCTGGAAATAAAACGTTGAAAGTGACATGGCACACAACAGACAGGAATAAGTGAAAATATGTGGATAGGGAGTTCAATGAAAGTAGACATAGAATGAAAAGTGAAAAAGCAAGGGGTTCCAGACAGGCAGGAAAAGTGTTAAAAATAAAGACAGCGACGTGGTTAAAGTAGACGCGGAAGGAAAATTTGAAAAGCAAGCAGGTAAAGGACAGGCGGGACAAAAAGTAAAAATGGGTACAGAAAATGGGATAAAAGTTGACACAGCAAGAAAATTCAAAAAGCAAAGGCATTAAGGAAAGACAAGAAAAATCACTTAAAAATTGGGGTAGGGTGATGAGAGGGAGACCTAGGCAGAAAATCATAAAAGCAAAGGTATTAAGGAAAGACAAGAAAAAGCTACAAAATACGAATAGGGAGAAATATACAGAGAGACATAGCAAACTTCAAAAGCCATGGGGTACAGAGCAGACAGGAAACAAATAAAAAAGACAGACGGTGAATTGGTTAAAGTAGACATGGCAAGAAAAGTCTTAAAAGCGACAGGGTACAGGATAGACAGGAAGACATAACAAATAGGGACAGCACAGTGGATAAACTTTGACATAGAAAGAAAATTGGAAATGTGGTGGCTTTAAGGAAAGACAAGAACAAATTAAAAAGTGAGAACAGAGGCAAAAATAGGCACACGTAGCAGTAAAGGTAAGAAGCGAGGGGATACACTACGCGGGAAAGAATTCAAAAATAGGGATGGGGAGCTTGGTAAAAGCAGAGGTAGAAAGAAAACTGAAGAAGCGACAGGGGCCAGGATAGATGGGAGAGCATTAGAAAATACAGACGGTCAATGGATAAAAGTGGCCATAGAAACAAAATTTTAAACTGACGGAGTACAGTATAGACAGGAAAAAAAAAGAAAAAGGAAGGACAGGAAACTAAGTAAGTGGAGACCTAGAAAGAAGATTTGTAAAGCAACTGGGTACAGGACAGAGAGGGAGGAGTTAAAAAGAATCGGGACCCGAGTCAGATAGAGGGAGACAGAAAGACATTTTTAAAAGTGTCGGACTACAAGAAAAACAGGAAGGAACTGAAAAATAGGAAGAGGGATGAGAAGAGAAGGGAAGGAAACACTGAAAGAAAATTTAAAAGGTGACAGGGTATACGGAAGAAAGGGAGGAAATAAAATTTAGGGGAAGGGAGCCAGATAAAGGGAATTGTTGAAAGAGAAATTAAAGAGCCGTGGGGTACGAGAAATATAGGGGAGAATTAAAAAAAAAAAAAAAAAAAAAATCAAGGAAGGGAGCCAGACAGAGGGAGACGTAGAAGGAATTTTAAAAAGCACTTGAGTACGAGAAAGATAGACAAGAATTAAAACATAGGGACAGGGAGATGGAGAGGGGACAAAGTAGAAAGGAAACCTAAACAGCGATCGAGGACAAGCAACACAGGAGTGTTAAAAAAAGCAGGGACAGGGAGATGGCTAGAAGGAACTGTAGTTAAAGAAAATTTTAAAAGCAACGGGGTATAAGAAACACAGGAAATAATGACAAAATAGCAACAGGGAGATAGCTAGAAGGAAACATGGAAAGAACATTTAAAAAGCGATGGGGCACAGGAGAGTGAGAGGAATTAAAAAATAGAGACAGGGTGTTGGAGAGAGGGAAACATAGAAGGAGAAATTAAAATGCAACGGGGTAGAAGGAACACAGGAAACCACGAAGAAGTAGGGAGAAGGAGCCCAGAGAGGAAAACGGAGGGAAAAAAAAAAAACCTGGATAGGTGAAGTGGTACAGGGCAGAGTTGGCAGAAGAGTAACAAGTTTTGGGGAGCTGGACAAGGTAGGTGGGCCGGCAGAGAGGGAGACAGAAGCAGGGACAGGCAGGGAGGTCAGGCAGAGATCTGGGGAAGGGCGGCAGAGATGGACCGGGCCGCACAGGAGAGAACGCGTGACTCACCACAGCTCCGGGCACTGGCAGGAGACCTTCACCGCCCCAACGCTTTTCTCTCTGCCTCAGCGGCAGGCGCCTCAATGCTCTTCTACCTCCAGGCTTCCCAGCGGCTCACCCATGCAGCCAGTGGAGGCACCGAGCTCCCAGCACTGCGTGCTGGTGGTGCGTTCTGTCAGGGACGGCTCGGCGAGCCCCTTCGTGGCTGCAGGGACTGGCCGTTCCTTGCTGGAGGCACCTGCCTGCAGGGCCCCCTTGGGTTCCCTCCTCCTCAGCCAGCTCCCCTTTGTCAGCTCCCTCAGGCAGGCGTGCCCTGGCAGCCCCCTTTACAGCTAGAGCCCCTTCACACAGCAGGGCCAGCCCCATCCTCAGCCTCACTGGCCACACCTGGGGCTGCCCCAGCTCCAGGCCCAGCTGGCAACAGGGGCCCTGGCCAAAGCCCCCCAACACATCCCCCCCTCCCCAGCACCTGTCCACAGCCACAAGCTCTGCACCCAGGGGCTGCAAACACATCCAGGGGCACAGAGGAGGCAGGAACAGTTTATTCCTTAATGCACATTAGGAATGCCGGCAGTGAGCTGGCTCCAAGGCTCGGTGCCCAAAGGCAGCAGGCGAGAAGGAAAAGAGGGAAGAGGCAAGCAGGAGGAAGGACAGAGGGCGGTAGAGAAGAGGCGTGGGACAGGGAGCCAGAAAATGGTATGCTGGGAACAAAAAAGAGGGACGGGGAGCCGCACAAGGATGGAGAGAGAGAGAGAGAGAAATGGAGGGCAGTGAGGAGGAGGATGGGGAGATGGAGCAATAAATAAGAGGGGGAGGGAGCAGGGCTGAGAGATGGAAAGGACCGAGCAGGGTGACAGGAAGAGCAGAGAGGGACAGAGAGAAGGAGACACCCGCAGGCAGGAGACAGAGAGACGGAGGAGGGGGATTTTTTCCCCGGCAGGAAACTGGATAGAGGGAGACAGAGAGAAAACTGCAACAGGGGAATAAAGCGGAAGGAATTTAAAAAGGAAAAAAAAAAAAAAAATATGGATGGGAAGCCGGACAGAGGCAGTCATAGAAAGAGAAATGAAAAAGCGACAAACACGGGCCAGAAATAAAAATCAGAGCACGTAAGACGGATGGAGGGAGAAATAGAAAGGAACGGGACAGAGAGGCCGGGAATTTTAAAAATTGTCAAGGGGAGCTCTGCAGAGGGAGATTCGAAAGAGTAAAGAAAAAGCGATGGGCTATGGGAAATGCAGGAAAGAAAAAAACGAGGCAGTGAACCAGGTAAATGGAGTCACAGAAATAAAATTTTAAAAGCAACATGGAACACGACAGGAAAGAATTAAAAACAAGGGAAAGGGAACCAGGTAAATGGAGACATAAAATTTAAAAAGCGACAGGGTAAGGAGAAGAGAAAAAACGCCCCAAACCAAAAAATAGGGAGAGCAAACCGGAGAAAAGACGAGCGAGAAAGAAACATTCAAAAGTGACGGGGTACGCAACAGACGGGAAAGAATTAAAAAATAGGGATAGGGAGCTGGATAAAAGCAGACGTGGAAGGCAACGTGAAAACGCGAAGAGGTGCGGGACAGCCAGCAGAGGACTAAAGACAGGGACAGCAAACTAGATTACCGGTGCATATAGAAACAAAATTTTAAAAGCCAAGGGTTGAAGAGAGAGAAAAAAATAACAAAATAGAGACAGCGATCGAAATAAACAGAGGCACACAAAGAAAATTCATAAAGTGAAGCGCAGGCTGCGGGACAGACAGGAAAGAATTAACAAATCAACACATTGGATGGGATAGAATTAGATCGAGAAAAACTAAAAAGCCACCTCTCTTAGGAAAGACAAGAAGAAACTAAAAAAATGAAGAAAGGATGACAAAGAGAATGACACATACAAAGTAAATTGAAAAAGCAACGGGGTACACAACCTACTGAAAAATAAGGATAGGAAGCTTGACACAGGAAGAGGTAGGAAGAAAATTTCAAAAACTACTGGGTGGAGGACAAACAGAAGAAAATGTTAAAAAAAAAAACAAACCAACCCCAAACGAGATAAAAGTATACATAGAAGCAAAACTTTCAAAGCCAAGGGACTGAGAGAGGCAAGCATTAAAAAAGTAGCAACAGCAAACTAAACAAAGACGGACAGAAATTGTAAAAAGCGACTAAGGCACTAAGGAAAGAGAAGAAATAATTAAAAAATAAAGACAGTAAACGGGATAAACTTAGAGAGAAAATCTTAAAAGCAATGGGGACTGAAGAAAGAACAAAAAAATGTTCAAATAGGGACGGTGAACTAAACCGGAGACGTAGAAAGAAAATCTAAAAAGCAACGGGACTGAGGAAAGACAAGAAATAATTAAAAATAAAGATAACGAAGGGAATACAAGTCAGCATAGAACTAACGTTAAAAAAGCGAGGGGCATTAGGGAAATAAAGGGCAAAATTAAAATATAGGGACAGTAAACTAAGAGAGATGTAGGAAAAAAGCCTTAAAAAGCAAGGGCACTAGCGAGAGAGAAGAAAAAAAAATTAAAGGAAAAGAAAGCAAAATAAAGACAGCAAACGGGGTGAAAGTAGAAAATTTAGCAAGCGATGGCGATTACGGAAACGAATGGAAGAAAAATTTAAAAATAGGGACAGCGAACTGAAACCGACGTAGAAAGAAAATTTGTAAAGCGCCGGCACTAAGGACAGATAAGTAGCAATTAAAGAAAGACACCAACCGGGATAAAATTAGACAGAAAACTGTAAAAGCACCAGGGATTACGGAAATAAGGAAAAAAGGAAATCATAGCGACCCTGAACTAAAATGGAGAAGTAGAAAGAAAACTTAAAAGGCTATGGCCCTGAAGACAGACAAGAAATAATGAAAAATAAAGATATGGACGGGAAGAAGAGTAGGCATAGAAACTGCGTTTAAAAAGCGATGGGAGTTAGTGGGGAAAAAAGGCAAAAAATTCACTAGCGACAGCCAACTCCAACAGAGGTCGTAAGAAAAGTTTAAAAGCGACGACAGCACTAAGGAGAGAGAAGAAATAACTAAAAAATAAAGACAGCAAAATAAAGACAGCAAACGGGATCAAAGACGACAGACCATTTTAAAAGCAGCGGGGATTAAAGAACTAAGGAAAAAATTTTAAAATGGGGACGGCGAACTAAAGCGGAGACGTAGAGGCAAAATCTAAACAGCGGCGGCACGAAGGAAAGCCAAGAAAAAATAATTAAACACTAAAGACGGCAAACGAGAGAAAAGTAGGAAGTTTTGAAAGCAACGGGGACTAAGGAAATGAGGAAAAAATTTCAAAAAAGCGACGGTGAACTAAAACGAAGACGTAGAAAGAAAGTCTAAAAAGCGATGGAACAGAACAAAGAGAAGCAATACTGAAAAACAGCCAGCAAGGGGAATGAAAGTAGGCATAGGAAGAACATTTAAGAAGTGAGGGGGATTAGGGAAGTAAATGAAGTATTACAAAAAGTGGAACAGCGAACTAAAAGAGATGTAGAAAAAACCCCTTAAAAAGCGACGGCGTTAAGGAAAGACAAGAAAGAATTTTTTTAAAAAAAAAAAAGTAAAGGTAGGCAAATAAAGACCACGAAGGGGATAAAAGTAGACAGAAAATTTAAAAAGCAATGGTGATTAAGGAAATAAAGACATGCTAAAGACAGCAAATAGGTTAAAGTAGATGTAGAAGCAGAAAGAAAGCGTGGAAAGAATTAATAAACAGTGATACGCAGCTTGATAAAAAGTAGACGTTAGAAGGAAAAATTTACAAGGGATTGTGCACAGGACAGACAAGGAAAATGAAAAAAAATAGTGACGGTGAACGGAGAAATAGAAAGGAACCTTAGAAGCGACGGGGCACAGAAAAGAGAGGCATACATTACAAAATAAAGACAGTGAACTGGATGAAAGTAGACAGAGAAAGAAAATTGTAAAAGCGACCAGGTACACGGCAGGTTTTCAAAATATTTAAATATTGAAAGTATTTTAAGGTATTTTTAAAAATTTAAAAAACTTAAAAATCAACAATAGGCAGCTTCATAAAAGTAGAAAGGGCGTCATGGTTTAACCCTGGCTGGCAAGTAAGCACCATACAGCTGGGATGGGGGGGGAGAATTGGAAAGGTAAACATGAGAGAGACACTCTCGTGGGTTGATACAAAACAAGTTTAATAATTAAAAACAAATTTTAAAAAAACCAAACAAGCGATGCAAATGCAAACACATGCTCACCACTACCCGACCGATGCCCAGCCCGTCCCAGAGCAGCGGTCCCCCCCCACCCACCAACCTCCCCCCCCCCACCCAGTTTTATTGCTGAGCACGACGTCATACGGTCTGGAATATCCCTTTGGTCAGTTGGGTCAGCCGTCCCGGCCGCGACCATTCCCAACCCCTCGTGTACGCCCAGCCCACTCGCTGGCAGGGGCAGGGTGAGGAGCAGAGCAGCCCTTGACGCGGCGCAAGCGCTGCTCAGCAGTAACCGACACCTCCCGGTGCTATCAATGCTGTTTTCAGCACAAATCCAAAAAACGTAGCCCAGTACCAGCTACCGTGAAGAAAACTAACTCTATGCCATCCGAAACCTGCACACACAGAAACAAAAATGTAAGAAGCTGTGGTACAGGGAAACACAGGAAAAAATTCAAAAAATGGGGACGGAAAACTAGATAAAGAGAGACATAGAAAGAAAGTCTAAAAAGGGGACGGGGTACGGGAGAGACAGGAAAACGGTTTAAAAATAGGGACAGGCAAACATAGTAAGTGTTGATATAGAAAGAAACTTTAATAGGCGATGGCATTAAGACAGAGAAGAACAAATTAAAAAAGAAGGCTAGGGTAAAAAAAAAAATAGAGATGCACCTGGAAATAAAACGTTGAAAGTGACATGGCACACAACAGACAGGAATAAGTGAAAATATGTGGACAGGGAGTTCAATGAAAGTAGACATAGAATGAAAAGTGAAAAAGCAAGGGGTTCCAGACAGGCAGGAAAAATGTTAAAAATAAAGACAGCGACGTGGTTAAAGTAGACGCGGAAGGAAAATTTGAAAAGCAAGCAGGTAAAGGACAGGCGGGACAAAAAGTAAAAATGGGGTACAGAAAATTTGATAAAAGTTGACACAGCAAGAAAATTCAAAAAGCAAAGGCATTAAGGAAAGACAAGAAAAATCACTTAAAAATTGGGGTAGGGTGATGAGAGGGAGACCTAGGCAGAAAATCATAAAAGCAAAGGTATTAAGGAAAGACAAGAAAAAGCTACAAAATACGAATAGGGAGAAATATACAGAGAGACATAGCAAACTTCAAAAGCCATGGGGTACAGAGCAGACAGGAAACAAATAAAAAAGACAGACGGTGAATTGGTTAAAGTAGACATGGCAAGAAAAGCATTAAAAGCGACAGGGTACAGGATAGACAGGAAGACATAACAAATAGGGACAGCACAGTGGATAAACTTTGACATAGAAAGAAAATGGGAAATGTGGTGGCTTTAAGGAAAGACAAGAACAAATTAAAAAGTGAGAACAGAGGCAAAAATAGGCACACGTAGCAGTAAATGTAAGAAGCGAGGGGATACACTACGCGGGAAAGAATTCAAAAATAGGGATGGGGAGCTTGGTAAAAGCAGAGGTAGAAAGAAAACTGAAGAAGCGACAGGGTCCAGGATAGATGGGAGAGCATTAGAAAATACAGACGGTCAATGGATAAAAGTGGCCATAGAAACAAAATTTTAAACTGACGGAGTACAGTATAGACAGGAAAAAAAAAGAAAAAGGAAGGACAGGAAACTAAGTAAGTGGAGACCTAGAAAGAAGATTTGTAAAGCAACTGGGTACAGGACAGAGAGGGAGGAGTTAAAAAGAATCGGGACCTGAGTCAGATAGAGGGAGACAGAAAGACATTTTTAAAAGTGTCGGGACTACAAGAAAAACAGGAAGGAACTGAAAAATAGGAAGAGGGATGAGAAGAGAAGGGAAGGAAACACTGAAAGAAAATTTAAAAGGTGACAGGGTATATGGAAGAAAGGGAGGAAATAAAATTTAGGGGAAGGGAGCCAGATAAAGGGAATTGTTGAAGAGAAATTAAAGAGCCGTGGGGTACGAGAAATATAGGGGAGAATTAAAAAAAAAAAAAAAAAAAAAATCAAGGAAGGGAGCCAGGCAGAGGGAGACGTAGAAGGAATTTTAAAAAGCAATTGTGTACGAGAAAGATAGACAAGAATTAAAACATAGGGACAGGGAGATGGAGAGGGGACAAAGTAGAAAGGAAACCTAAACAGCGATCGAGGACAAGCAACACAGGAGTGTTAAAAAAAGCAGGGACAGGGGAGATGGCTAGAAGGAACTGTAGTTAAAGAAAATTTTAAAAGCAACGGGGTATAAGAAACACAGGAAATAATGACAAAATAGCAACAGGGAGATGGCTAGAAGGAAACATGGAAAGAACATTTAAAAAGCGATGGGGCACAGGAGAGAAGAGTGAGAGGAATTAAAAAATAGAGACAGGGTGTTGGAGAGAGGGAAACATAGAAGGAGAAATTAAAATGCAACGGGGTAGAAGGAACACAGGAAACCACGAAGAAGTAGGGAGAAGGAGCCCAGAGAGGAAAACGGAGGGAAAAAAAAAAAACCTGGATAGGTGAAGTGGTACAGGGCAGAGTTGGCAGAAGAGTAACAAGTTTTGGGGAGCTGGACAAGGTAGGTGGGCCGGCAGAGAGGGAGACAGAAGCAGGGACAGGCAGGGAGGTCAGGCAGAGATCTGGGGAAGGGCGGCAGAGATGGACCGGGCCGCACAGGAGAGAACGCGTGACTCACCACAGCTCCGGGCACTGGCAGGAGACCTTCACCGCCCCAACGCTTTTCTCTCTGCCTCAGCGGCAGGCGCCTCAATGCTCTTCTACCTCCAGGCTTCCCAGCGGCTCACCCATGCAGCCAGTGGAGGCACCGAGCTCCCAGCACTGCGTGCTGGTGGTGCGTTCTGTCAGGGACGGCTCGGCGAGCCCCTTCGTGGCTGCAGGGACTGGCCGTTCCTTGCTGGAGGGCACCTGCCTGCAGGGCCCCCCTTGGGTTCCCTCCTCCTCAGCCAGCTCCCCTTTGTCAGCTCCCTCAGGCAGGCGTGCCCTGGCAGCCCCCTTTACAGCTAGAGCCCCTTCACACAGCAGGGCCAGCCCTATCCTCAGCCTCACTGGCCACACCTGGGGGCTGCCCCAGCTCCAGGCCCAGCTGGAGCCCATTGGCAACAGGGGGCCCTGGCCAAAGCCCCCCAACACATCCCCCCCTCCCCAGCACCTGTCCACAGCCCACAAGCTCTGCACCCAGGGGCTGCAAACACATCCAGGGGCAACAGAGGAGGCAGGAACAGTTTATTCCTTAATGCACATTAGGAATGCCGGCAGTGAGCTGGCTCCAAGGCTCGGTGCCCAAAGGCAGCAGGCGAGAAGGAAAAGAGGGAAGAGGCAAGCAGGAGGAAGGACAGAGGGCGGTAGAGAAGAGGCGTGGGACAGGGAGCCAGAAAATGGTATGCTGGGAACAAAAAAGAGGGACGGGGAGCCGCACAAGGATGGAGAGAGAGAGAGAGAGAAATGGAGGGCAGTGAGGAGGAGGATGGGGAGATGGAGCAATAAATAAGAGGGGGAGGGAGCAGGGCTGAGAGATGGAAAGGACCGAGCAGGGTGACAGGAAGAGCAGAGAGGGACAGAGAGAAGGAGACACCCGCAGGCAGGAGACAGAGAGACGGAGGAGGGGGATTTTTTCCCCGGCAGGAAACTGGATAGAGGGAGACAGAGAGAAAACTGCAACAGGGGAATAAAGCGGAAGGAATTTAAAAAGGGGAAAAAAAAAAAAAAAATATGGACGGGAAGCCGGACAGAGGCAGTCATAGAAAGAGAAATGAAAAAGCGACAAACACGGGCCAGAAATAAAAATCAGAGCACGTAAGACGGATGGAGGGAGAAATAGAAAGGAACGGGACAGAGAGGCCGGGAATTCTAAAAATTGTCAAGGGGAGCTCTGCAGAGGGAGATTCGAAAGAGTAAAGAAAAAGCGATGGGCTATGGGAAATGCAGGAAAGAAAAAAACGAGGCAGTGAACCAGGTAAATGGAGTCACAGAAATAAAATTTTAAAAGCAACATGGAACACGACAGGAAAGAATTAAAAACAAGGGAAAGGGAACCAGGTAAATGGAGACATAAAATTTAAAAAGCGACAGGGTAAGGAGAAGAGAAAAAACGCCCCAAACCAAAAAATAGGGAGAGCAAACCGGAGAAAAGACGAGCGAGAAAGAAACATTCAAAAGTGACGGGGTACGCAACAGACGGGAAAGAATTAAAAAATAGGGATAGGGAGCTGGATAAAAGCAGACGTGGAAGGCAACGTGAAAACGCGAAGAGGTGCGGGACAGCCAGCAGAGGACTAAAGACAGGGACAGCAAACTAGATTACCGGTGCATATAGAAACAAAATTTTAAAAGCCAAGGGTTGAAGAGAGAGAAAAAAATAACAAAATAGAGACAGCGATCGAAATAAACAGAGGCACACAAAGAAAATTCATAAAGTGAAGCACAGGCTGCGGGACAGACAGGAAAGAATTAACAAATCAACACATTGGATGGGATAGAATTAGATCGAGAAAAACTAAAAAGCCACCTCTCTTAGGAAAGACAAGAAGAAACTAAAAAAATGAAGAAAGGATGACAAAGAGAATGACACATACAAAGTAAATTGAAAAAGCAACGGGGTACACAACCTACTGAAAAATAAGGATAGGAAGCTTGACACAGGAAGAGGTAGGAAGAAAATTTCAAAAACTACTGGGTGGAGGACAAACAGAAGAAAATGTTAAAAAAAAAAACAAACCAACCCCAAACGAGATAAAAGTATACATAGAAGCAAAACTTTCAAAGCCAAGGGACTGAGAGAGGCAAGCATTAAAAAAGTAGCAACAGCAAACTAAACAAAGACGGACAGAAATTGTAAAAAGCGACTAAGGCACTAAGGAAAGAGAAGAAATAATTAAAAAATAAAGACAGTAAACGGGATAAACTTAGAGAGAAAATCTTAAAAGCAATGGGGACTGAAGAAAGAACAAAAAAATGTTCAAATAGGGACGGTGAACTAAACCGGAGACGTAGAAAGAAAATCTAAAAAGCAACGGGACTGAGGAAAGACAAGAAATAATTAAAAATAAAGATAACGAAGGGAATACAAGTCAGCATAGAACTAACGTTAAAAAAGCGAGGGGCATTAGGGAAATAAAGGGCAAAATTAAAATATAGGGACAGTAAACTAAGAGAGATGTAGGAAAAAAGCCTTAAAAAGCAAGGGCACTAGCGAGAGAGAAGAAAAAAAAATTAAAGGAAAAGAAAGCAAAATAAAGACAGCAAACGGGGTGAAAGTAGAAAATTTAGCAAGCGATGGCGATTACGGAAACGAATGGAAGAAAAATTTAAAAATAGGGACAGCGAACTGAAACCGACGTAGAAAGAAAATTTGTAAAGCGCCGGCACTAAGGACAGATAAGTAGCAATTAAAGAAAGACACCAACCGGGATAAAATTAGACAGAAAACTGTAAAAGCACCAGGGATTACGGAAATAAGGAAAAAAGGAAATCATAGCGACCCTGAACTAAAATGGAGAAGTAGAAAGAAAACTTAAAAGGCTATGGCCCTGAAGACAGACAAGAAATAATGAAAAATAAAGATATGGACGGGAAGAAGAGTAGGCATAGAAACTGCGTTTAAAAAGCGATGGGAGTTAGTGGGGAAAAAAGGCAAAAAATTCACTAGCGACAGCCAACTCCAACAGAGGTCGTAAGAAAAGTTTAAAAGCGACGACAGCACTAAGGAGAGAGAAGAAATAACTAAAAAATAAAGACAGCAAAATAAAGACAGCAAACGGGATCAAAGACGACAGACCATTTTAAAAGCAGCGGGGATTAAAGAACTAAGGAAAAAATTTTAAAATGGGGACGGCGAACTAAAGCGGAGACGTAGAGGCAAAATCTAAACAGCGGCGGCACGAAGGAAAGCCAAGAAAAAATAATTAAACACTAAAGACGGCAAACGAGAGAAAAGTAGGAAGTTTTGAAAGCAACGGGGACTAAGGAAATGAGGAAAAAATTTCAAAAAAGCGACGGTGAACTAAAACGAAGACGTAGAAAGAAAGTCTAAAAAGCGATGGAACAGAACAAAGAGAAGCAATACTGAAAAACAGCCAGCAAGGGGAATGAAAGTAGGCATAGGAAGAACATTTAAGAAGTGAGGGGGATTAGGGAAGTAAATGAAGTATTACAAAAAGTGGAACAGCGAACTAAAAGAGATGTAGAAAAAACCCCTTAAAAAGCGACGGCGTTAAGGAAAGACAAGAAAGAATTTTTTTAAAAAAAAAAAAGTAAAGGTAGGCAAATAAAGACCACGAAGGGGATAAAAGTAGACAGAAAATTTAAAAAGCAATGGTGATTAAGGAAATAAAGACATGCTAAAGACAGCAAATAGGTTAAAGTAGATGTAGAAGCAGAAAGAAAGCGTAAAAGGGTCAGGGCACACGATAGCCAGGAAAGAATTAATAAACAGTGATACGCAGCTTGATAAAAGTAGACGTAGAAGGAAAAATTTACAAGGGATTGTGCACAGGACAGACAAGGAAAATGAAAAAAAATAGTGACGGTGAACGGAGAAATAGAAAGGAACCTTAGAAGCGACGGGGCACAGAAAAGAGAGGCATACATTACAAAATAAAGACAGTGAACTGGATGAAAGTAGACAGAGAAAGAAAATTGTAAAAGCGACCAGGTACACGGCAGGTTTTCAAAATATTTAAATATTGAAAGTATTTTAAGGTATTTTTAAAAATTTAAAAAACTTAAAAATCAACAATAGGCAGCTTCATAAAAGTAGAAAGGGCGTCATGGTTTAACCCTGGCTGGCAAGTAAGCACCATACAGCTGGGATGGGGGGGAGAATTGGAAAGGTAAACATGAGAGAGACACTCTCGTGGGTTGATACAAAACAAGTTTAATAATTAAAAACAAATTTTAAAAAAACCAAACAAGCGATGCAAATGCAAACACATGCTCACCACTACCCGACCGATGCCCAGCCCGTCCCGAGCAGCGGTCCCCCCCACCCACCAACCTCCCCCCCCCCACCCAGTTTTATTGCTGAGCACGACGTCATACGGTCTGGAATATCCCTTTGGTCAGTTGGGTCAGCCGTCCCGGCCGCGACCATTCCCAACCCCTCGTGTACGCCCAGCCCACTCGCTGGCAGGGCAGGGTGAGGAGCAGAGCAGCCCTTGACGCGGCGCAAGCGCTGCTCAGCAGTAACCGACACCTCCCGGTGCTATCAATGCTGTTTTCAGCACAAATCCAAAAACGTAGCCCAGTACCAGCTACCGTGAAGAAAACTAACTCTATGCCATCCGAAACCTGCACACACAGAAACAAAAATGTAAGAAGCTGTGGTACAGGAAACACAGGAAAAAATTCAAAAAATGGGGACGGAAAACTAGATAAAGAGAGACATAGAAAGAAAGTCTAAAAAGGGACGGGGTACGGGAGAGACAGGAAAACGGTTTAAAAATAGGGACAGCAAACATAATAAGTGTTGATATAGAAAGAAACTTTAATAGGCGATGGCATTAAGACAGAGAAGAACAAATTAAAAAAGAAGGCTAGGGTAAAAAAAAAAATAGAGATGCACCTGGAAATAAAACGTTGAAAGTGACATGGCACACAACAGACAGGAATAAGTGAAAATATGTGGACAGGGAGTTCAATGAAAGTAGACATAGAATGAAAAGTGAAAAAGCAAGGGGTTCCAGACAGGCAGGAAAAATGTTAAAAATAAAGACAGCGACGTGGTTAAAGTAGAGGCGGAAGGAAAATTTGAAAAGCAAGCAGGTAAAGGACAGGCGGGACAAAAATTAAAAATGGGTACAGAAAATGGGATAAAAGTTGACACAGCAAGAAAATTCAAAAAGCAAAGGCATTAAGGAAAGACAAGAAAAATCACTTAAAAATTGGGGTAGGGTGATGAGAGGGAGACCTAGGCAGAAAATCATAAAAGCAAAGGTATTAAGGAAAGACAAGAAAAAGCTACAAAATACGAATAGGGAGAAATATACAGAGAGACATAGCAAACTTCAAAAGCCATGGGGTACAGAGCAGACAGGAAACAAATAAAAAAGACAGACGGTGAATTGGTTAAAGTAGACATGGCAAGAAAAGCATTAAAAGCGACAGGGTACAGGATAGACAGGAAGACATAACAAATAGGGACAGCACAGTGGATAAACTTTGACATAGAAAGAAAATGGGAAATGTGGTGGCTTTAAGGAAAGACAAGAACAAATTAAAAAGTGAGAACAGAGGCAAAAATAGGCACACGTAGCAGTAAATGTAAGAAGCGAGGGGATACACTACGCGGGAAAGAATTCAAAAATAGGGATGGGGAGCTTGGTAAAAGCAGAGGTAGAAAGAAAACTGAAGAAGCGACAGGGTCCAGGATAGATGGGAGAGCATTAGAAAATACAGACGGTCAATGGATAAAAGTGGCCATAGAAACAAAATTTTAAACTGACGGAGTACAGTATAGACAGGAAAAAAAAAGAAAAAGGAAGGACAGGAAACTAAGTAAGTGGAGACCTAGAAAGAAGATTTGTAAAGCAACTGGGTACAGGACAGAGAGGGAGGAGTTAAAAAGAATCGGGACCCGAGTCAGATAGAGGGAGACAGAAAGACATTTTTAAAAGTGTCGGACTACAAGAAAAACAGGAAGGAACTGAAAAATAGGAAGAGGGATGAGAAGAGAAGGGAAGGAAACACTGAAAGAAAATTTAAAAGGTGACAGGGTATATGGAAGAAAGGGAGGAAATAAAATTTAGGGGAAGGGAGCCAGATAAAGGGAATTGTTGAAAGAGAAATTAAAGAGCCGTGGGGTACGAGAAATATAGGGGAGAATTAAAAAAAAAAAAAAAAAAAATCAAGGAAGGGAGCCAGACAGAGGGAGACGTAGAAGGAATTTTAAAAAGCAATTGTGTACGAGAAAGATAGACAAGAATTAAAACATAGGGACAGGGAGATGGAGAGGGGACAAAGTAGAAAGGAAACCTAAACAGCGATCGAGGACAAGCAACACAGGAGTGTTAAAAAAAGCAGGGACAGGGAGATGGCTAGAAGGAACTGTAGTTAAAGAAAATTTTAAAAGCAACGGGGTATAAGAAACACAGGAAATAATGACAAAATAGCAACAGGGAGATGGCTAGAAGGAAACATGGAAAGAACATTTAAAAAGCGATGGGGCACAGGAGAGTGAGAGGAATTAAAAAATAGAGACAGGGTGTTGGAGAGAGGGAAACATAGAAGGAGAAATTAAAATGCAACGGGGTAGAAGGAACACAGGAAACCACGAAGAAGTAGGGAGAAGGAGCCCAGAGAGGAAAACGGAGGGAAAAAAAAAAAACCTGGATAGGTGAAGTGGTACAGGGCAGAGTTGGCAGAAGAGTAACAAGTTTTGGGGAGCTGGACAAGGTAGGTGGGCCGGCAGAGAGGGAGACAGAAGCAGGGACAGGCAGGGAGGTCAGGCAGAGATCTGGGGAAGGGCGGCAGAGATGGACCGGGCCGCACAGGAGAGAACGCGTGACTCACCACAGCTCCGGGCACTGGCAGGAGACCTTCACCGCCCCAACGCTTTTCTCTCTGCCTCAGCGGCAGGCGCCTCAATGCTCTTCTACCTCCAGGCTTCCCAGCGGCTCACCCATGCAGCCAGTGGAGGCACCGAGCTCCCAGCACTGCGTGCTGGTGGTGCGTTCTGTCAGGGACGGCTCGGCGAGCCCCTTCGTGGCTGCAGGGACTGGCCGTTCCTTGCTGGAGGCACCTGCCTGCAGGGCCCCCTTGGGTTCCCTCCTCCTCAGCCAGCTCCCCTTTGTCAGCTCCCTCAGGCAGGCATGCCCTGGCAGCCCCCTTTACAGCTAGAGCCCCTTCACACAGCAGGGCCAGCCCTATCCTCAGCCTCACTGGCCACACCTGGGGCTGCCCCAGCTCCAGGCCCAGCTGGAGCCCATTGGCAACAGGGGCCCTGGCCAAAGCCCCCCAACACATCCCCCCCTCCCCAGCACCTGTCCACAGCCACAAGCTCTGCACCCAGGGGCTGCAAACACATCCAGGGGCACAGAGGAGGCAGGAACAGTTTATTCCTTAATGCACATTAGGAATGCCGGCAGTGAGCTGGCTCCAAGGCTCGGTGCCCAAAGGCAGCAGGCGAGAAGGAAAAGAGGGAAGAGGCAAGCAGGAGGAAGGACAGAGGGCGGTAGAGAAGAGGCGTGGGACAGGGAGCCAGAAAATGGTATGCTGGGAACAAAAAAGAGGGACGGGGAGCCGCACAAGGATGGAGAGAGAGAGAGAGAGAAATGGAGGGCAGTGAGGAGGAGGATGGGGAGATGGAGCAATAAATAAGAGGGGGAGGGAGCAGGGCTGAGAGATGGAAAGGACCGAGCAGGGTGACAGGAAGAGCAGAGAGGGACAGAGAGAAGGAGACACCCGCAGGCAGGAGACAGAGAGACGGAGGAGGGGGATTTTTTCCCCGGCAGGAAACTGGATAGAGGGAGACAGAGAGAAAACTGCAACAGGGGAATAAAGCGGAAGGAATTTAAAAAGGAAAAAAAAAAAAAAATATGGACGGGAAGCCGGACAGAGGCAGTCATAGAAAGAGAAATGAAAAAGCGACAAACACGGGCCAGAAATAAAAATCAGAGCACGTAAGACGGATGGAGGGAGAAATAGAAAGGAACGGGACAGAGAGGCCGGGAATTCTAAAAATTGTCAAGGGGAGCTCTGCAGAGGGAGATTCGAAAGAGTAAAGAAAAAGCGATGGGCTATGGGAAATGCAGGAAAGAAAAAAACGAGGCAGTGAACCAGGTAAATGGAGTCACAGAAATAAAATTTTAAAAGCAACATGGAACACGACAGGAAAGAATTAAAAACAAGGGAAAGGGAACCAGGTAAATGGAGACATAAAATTTAAAAAGCGACAGGGTAAGGAGAAGAGAAAAAACGCCCCAAACCAAAAAATAGGGAGAGCAAACCGGAGAAAAGACGAGCGAGAAAGAAACATTCAAAAGCGACGGGGTACGCAACAGACGGGAAAGAATTAAAAAATAGGGATAGGGAGCTGGATAAAAGCAGACGTGGAAGGCAACGTGAAAACGCGAAGAGGTACGGGACAGCCAGCAGAGAACTAAAGACAGGGCCAGCAAACTAGATTACCGGTGCATATAGAAACAAAATTTTAAAAGCCAAGGGTTGAAGAGAGAGAAAAAAATAACAAAATAGAGACAGCGATCGAAATAAACAGAGGCACACGAAGAAAATTCATAAAGTGAAGCGCAGGCTGCGGGACAGACAGGAAAGAATGAACAAATCAACACATTGGATGGGATAGAATTAGATCGAGAAAAACTAAAAAGCCACCTCTCTTAGGAAAGACAAGAAGAAACTAAAAAAATAAAGAAAGGATGACAAAGAGAATGACACATACAAAGTAAATTGAAAAAGCAACGGGGTACACAACCTACTGAAAACTACTGAAAAATAAGGATAGGAAGCTTGACACAGGAAGAGGTAGAAAGAAAATTTCAAAAACTACTGGGTAGAGGACAAACAGGAGAAAATGTAAAAAAAAAAAAAAACCAACCCCAAACGAGATAAAAGTATACATAGAAGCAAAACTTTCAAAGCCAAGGGACTAAGAGAGGCAAGCATTAAAAAAGTAGCAACAGCAAACTAAACAAAGACGGACAGAAATTGTAAAAAGCGACTAAGGCACTAAGGAAAGAGAAGAAATAATTAAAAAATAAAGACAGTAAACGGGATAAACTTAGAGAGAAAATCTTAAAAGCAATGGGGACTGAAGAAAGAACAAAAAAATGTTCAAATAGGGACGGTGAACTAAACCGGAGACGTAGAAAGAAAATCTAAAAAGCAACGGGACTGAGGAAAGACAAGAAATAATTAAAAATAAAGATAACGAAGGGAATACAAGTCAGCATAGAACTAACGTTAAAAAAGCGAGGGGCATTAGGGAAATAAAGGGCAAAATTAAAATATAGGGACAGTAAACTAAGAGAGATGTAGGAAAAAAGCCTTAAAAAGCAAGGGCACTAGCGAGAGAGAAGAAAAAAAAATTAAAGGAAAAGAAAGCAAAATAAAGACAGCAAACGGGGTGAAAGTAGAAAATTTAGCAAGCGATGGCGATTACGGAAACGAATGGAAGAAAAATTTAAAAATAGGGACAGCGAACTGAAACCGACGTAGAAAGAAAATTTGTAAAGCGCCGGCACTAAGGACAGATAAGTAGCAATTAAAGAAAGACACCAACCGGGATAAAATTAGACAGAAAACTGTAAAAGCACCAGGGATTACGGAAATAAGGAAAAAAGGAAATCATAGCGACACTGAACTAAAATGGAGAAGTAGAAAGAAAACTTAAAAGGCTATGGCCCTGAAGACAGACAAGAAATAATGAAAAATAAAGATATGGACGGGAAGAAGAGTAGGCATAGAAACTGCGTTTAAAAAGCGATGGGAGTTAGTGGGGAAAAAAGGTAAAAAATTCACTAGCGACAGCCGACTCCAACAGAGGTCGTAAGAAAAGTTCAAAAGCGACGACGGCACTAAGGAGAGAGAAGAAATAACTAAAAAATAAAGACAGCAAAATAAAGACAGCAAACGGGATCAAAGACGACAGACCATTTTAAAAGCAGCGGGGATTAAAGAACTAAGGAAAAAATTTTAAAATGGGGACGGCGAACTAAAGCGGAGACGTAGAGGCAAAATCTAAACAGCGGCGGCACGAAGGAAAGCCAAGAAAAAATAATTAAACACTAAAGACGGCAAACGAGAGAAAAGTAGGAAGTTTTGAAAGCAACGGGGACTAAGGAAATGAGGAAAAAATTTCAAAAAAGCGACGGTGAACTAAAACGAAGACGTAGAAAGAAAGTCTAAAAAGCGATGGAACAGAACAAAGAGAAGCAATACTGAAAAACAGCCAGCAAGGGGAATGAAAGTAGGCATAGGAAGAACATTTAAGAAGTGAGGGGGATTAGGGAAGTAAATGAAGTATTACAAAAAGTGGAACAGCGAACTAAAAGAGATGTAGAAAAAACCCCTTAAAAAGCGACGGCGTTAAGGAAAGACAAGAAAGAATTTTTAAAAAAAAAAAAAAGTAAAGGTAGGCAAATAAAGACCGCGAAGGGGATAAAAGTAGACAGAAAATTTAAAAAGCAATGGTGATTAAGGAAATAAAGACATGCTAAAGACAGCAAATAGGTTAAAGTAGATGTAGAAGCAGAAAGAAAGCGTAAAAGGGTCAGGGCACACGATAGCCAGGAAAGAATTAATAAACAGTGATACGCAGCTTGATAAAAGTAGACGTAGAAGGAAAAATTTACAAGGGATTGTGCACAGGACAGACAAGGAAAATGAAAAAAAATAGTGACGGTGAACGGAGAAATAGAAAGGAACCTTAGAAGCGACGGGGCACAGAAAAGAGAGGCATACATTACAAAATAAAGACAGTGAACTGGATGAAAGTAGACAGAGAAAGAAAATTGTAAAAGCGACCAGGTACGCGGCAGGTTTTCAAAATATTTAAATATTGAAAGTATTTTAAGGTATTTTTAAAAATTTAAAAAACTTAAAAATCAACAATAGGCAGCTTCATAAAAGTAGAAAGGGCGTCATGGTTTAACCCTGGCTGGCAAGTAAGCACCATACAGCTGGGATGGGGGGGAGAATTGGAAAGGTAAACATGAGAGAGACACTCTCGTGGGTTGATACAAAACAAGTTTAATAATTAAAAACAAATTTTAAAAAAACCAAACAAGCGATGCAAATGCAAACACATGCTCACCACTACCCGACCGATGCCCAGCCCGTCCCGAGCAGCGGTCCCCCCCACCCACCAACCTCCCCCCCACACCCAGTTTTATTGCTGAGCACGACGTCATACGGTCTGGAATATCCCTTTGGTCAGCTGGGTCAGCCGTCCCGGCCGTGACCATTCCCAACCCCTCGTGTACGCCCAGCCCACTCGCTGGCAGGGCAGGGTGAGGAGCAGAGCAGCCCTTGACGCGGCGCAAGCGCTGCTCAGCAGTAACCGACACCTCCCGGTGCTATCAATGCTGTTTTCAGCACAAATCCAAAAACGTAGCCCAGTACCGGCTACCGTGAAGAAAACTAACTCTATGCCATCCGAAACCTGCACACACAGAAACAAAAATGTAAGAAGCTGTGGTACAGGAAACACAGGAAAAAATTCAAAAAATGGGGACGGAAAACTAGATAAAGAGAGACATAGAAAGAAAGTCTAAAAAGTGACGGGGTACGGGAGAGACAGGAAAACGGTTTAAAAATAGGGACAGCAAACATAATAAGTGTTGATATAGAAAGAAACTTTAATAGGCGATGGCATTAAGACAGAGAAGAACAAATTAAAAAATAAGGCTAGGGTAAAAAAAAAAATAGAGATGCACCTGGAAATAAAACGTTGAAAGTGACATGGCACACAACAGACAGGAATAAGTGAAAATATGTGGATAGGGAGTTCAATGAAAGTAGACATAGAATGAAAAGTGAAAAAGCAAGGGGTTCCAGACAGGCAGGAAAAGTGTTAAAAATAAAGACAGCGACGTGGTTAAAGTAGAGGCGGAAGGAAAATTTGAAAAGCAAGCAGGTAAAGGACAGGCGGGACAAAAATTAAAAATGGGTACAGAAAATGGGATAAAAGTTGACACAGCAAGAAAATTCAAAAAGCAAAGGCATTAAGGAAAGACAAGAAAAATCACTTAAAAATTGGGGTAGGGTGATGAGAGGGAGACCTAGGCAGAAAATCATAAAAGCAAAGGCATTAAGGAAAGACAAGAAAAAGCTACAAAATATGAATAGGGAGAAATATACAGAGAGACATAGCAAACTTCAAAAGCCATGGGGTACAGAGCAGGCAGGAAACAAATAAAAAAGACAGACGGTGAATTGGTTAAAGTAGACATGGCAAGAAAAGTCTTAAAAGCGACAGGGTACAGGATAAACAGGAAGACATAACAAATAGGGACAGCACAGTGGATAAACTTTGACATAGAAAGAAAATGGGAAATGTGGTGGCTTTAAGGAAAGACAAGAACAAATTAAAAAGTGAGAACAGAGGCAAAAATAGGCACACGTAGCAGTAAAGGTAAGAAGCGAGGGGATACACTACGCGGGAAAGAATTCAAAAATAGGGATGGGGAGCTTGGTAAAAGCAGAGGTAGAAAGAAAACTGAAGAAGCGACAGGGTCCAGGATAGATGGGAGAGCATTAGAAAATACAGACGGTCAATGGATAAAAGTGGCCATAGAAACAAAATTTTAAACTGACGGAGTACAGTATAGACAGGAAAAAAAAAGAAAAAGGAAGGACAGGAAACTAAGTAAGTGGAGACCTAGAAAGAAGATTTGTAAAGCAACTGGGTACAGGACAGAGAGGGAGGAGTTAAAAAGAATCGGGACCCGAGTCAGATAGAGGGAGACAGAAAGACATTTTTAAAAGTGTCGGACTACAAGAAAAACAGGAAGGAACTGAAAAATAGGAAGAGGGATGAGAAGAGAAGGGAAGGAAACACTGAAAGAAAATTTAAAAGGTGACAGGGTATACGGAAGAAAGGGAGGAAATAAAATTTAGGGGAAGGGAGCCAGATAAAGGGAATTGTTGAAAGAGAAATTAAAGAGCAGTGGGGTACGAGAAATATAGGGGAGAATTAAAAAAAAAAAAAAAAAATCAAGGAAGGGAGCCAGACAGAGGGAGACGTAGAAGGAATTTTAAAAAGCACTTGAGTACGAGAAAGATAGGCAAGAATTAAAACATAGGGACAGGGAGATGGAGGGGGGACAAAGTAGAAAGGAAACCTAAACAGCGATCGAGGACAAGCAACACAGGAGTGTTAAAAAAAGCAGGGACAGGGAGATGGCTAGAAGGAACTGTAGTTAAAGAAAATTTTAAAAGCAACGGGGTATAAGAAACACAGGAAATAATGACAAAATAGCAACAGGGAGATGGCTAGAAGGAAACATGGAAAGAACATTTAAAAAGCGATGGGGCACAGGAGAGTGAGAGGAATTAAAAAATAGAGACAGGGTGTTGGAGAGAGGGAAACATAGAAGGAGAAATTAAAATGCAACGGGGTAGAAGGAACACAGGAAACGACGAAGAAGTAGGGAGAAGGAGCCCAGAGAGGAAAACGGAGGGAAAAAAAAAAAACCTGGATAGGTGAAGTGGTACAGGGCAGAGTTGGCAGAAGAGTAACAAGTTTTGGGGAGCTGGACAAGGTAGGTGGGCCGGCAGAGAGGGAGACAGAAGCAGGGACAGGCAGGGAGGTCAGGCAGAGATCTGGGGAAGGGCGGCAGAGATGGACCGGGCCGCACAGGAGAGAACGAGTGACTCACCACAGCTCCGGGCACTGGCAGGAGACCTTCACCGCCCCAACGCTTTTCTCTCTGCCTCAGCGGCAGGCGCCTCAATGCTCTTCTACCTCCAGGCTTCCCAGCGGCTCACCCATGCAGCCAGTGGAGGCACCGAGCTCCCAGCACTGCGTGCTGGTGGTGCGTTCTGTCAGGGACGGCTCGGCGAGCCCCTTCGTGGCTGCAGGGACTGGCCGTTCCTTGCTGGAGGCACCTGCCTGCAGGGCCCCCTTGGGTTCCCTCCTCCTCAGCCAGCTCCCCTTTGTCAGCTCCCTCAGGCAGGCATGCCCTGGCAGCCCCCTTTACAGCTAGAGCCCCTTCACACAGCAGGGCCAGCCCCATCCTCAGCCTCACTGGCCACACCTGGGGCTGCCCCAGCTCCAGGCCCAGCTGGCAACAGGGCCCTGGCCAAAGCCCCCCAACACATCCCCCCCTCCCCAGCACCTGTCCACAGCCACAAGCTCTGCACCCAGGGGCTGCAAACACATCCAGGGGCACAGAGGAGGCAGGAACAGTTTATTCCTTAATGCACATTAGGAATGCCGGCAGTGAGCTGGCTCCAAGGCTCGGTGCCCAAAGGCAGCAGGCGAGAAGGAAAAGAGGGAAGAGGCAAGCAGGAGGAAGGACAGAGGGCGGTAGAGAAGAGGCGTGGGACAGGGAGCCAGAAAATGGTATGCTGGGAACAAAAAAGAGGGACGGGGAGCCGCACAAGGATGGAGAGAGAGAGAGAGAGAAATGGAGGGCAGTGAGGAGGAGGATGGGGAGATGGAGCAATAAATAAGAGGGGGAGGGAGCAGGGCTGAGAGATGGAAAGGACCGAGCAGGGTGACAGGAAGAGCAGAGAGGGACAGAGAGAAGGAGACACCCGCAGGCAGGAGACAGAGAGACGGAGGAGGGGGATTTTTTCCCCGGCAGGAAACTGGATAGAGGGAGACAGAGAGAAAACTGCAACAGGGGAATAAAGCGGAAGGAATTTAAAAAGGAAAAAAAAAAAAAAAAATATGGACGGGAAGCCGGACAGAGGCAGTCATAGAAAGAGAAATGAAAAAGCGACAAACACGGGCCAGAAATAAAAATCAGAGCACGTAAGACGGATGGAGGGAGAAATAGAAAGGAACGGGACAGAGAGGCCGGGAATTCTAAAAATTGTCAAGGGGAGCTCTGCAGAGGGAGATTCGAAAGAGTAAAGAAAAAGCGATGGGCTATGGGAAATGCAGGAAAGAAAAAAACGAGGCAGTGAACCAGGTAAATGGAGTCACAGAAATAAAATTTTAAAAGCAACATGGAACACGACAGGAAAGAATTAAAAACAAGGGAAAGGGAACCAGGTAAATGGAGACATAAAATTTAAAAAGCGACAGGGTAAGGAGAAGAGAAAAAACGCCCCAAACCAAAAAATAGGGAGAGCAAACCGGAGAAAAGACGAGCGAGAAAGAAACATTCAAAAGCGACGGGGTACGCAACAGGCGGGAAAGAATTAAAAAATAGGGATAGGGAGCTGGATAAAAGCAGACGTGGAAGGCAACGTGAAAACGCGAAGAGGTGCGGGACAGCCAGCAGAGGACTAAAGACAGGGACAGCAAACTAGATTACCGGTGCATATAGAAACAAAATTTTAAAAGCCAAGGGTTGAAGAGAGAGAAAAAAATAACAAAATAGAGACAGCGATCGAAATAAACAGAGGCACACGAAGAAAATTCATAAAGTGAAGCGCAGGCTGCGGGACAGACAGGAAAGAATTAACAAATCAACACATTGGATGGGATAGAATTAGATCGAGAAAAACTAAAAAGCCACCTCTATTAGGAAAGACAAGAAGAAACTAAAAAAATGAAGAAAGGATGACAAAGAGAATGACACATACAAAGTAAATTGAAAAAGCAACGGGGTACACAACCTACTGAAAACTACTGAAAAATAAGGATAGGAAGCTTGACACAGGAAGAGGTAGAAAGAAAATTTCAAAAACTACTGGGTAGAGGACAAAGAGGAGAAAATGTAAAAAAAAAAAAAACCCAACCCCAAACGAGATAAAAGTATACATAGAAGCAAAACTTTCAAAGCCAAGGGACTAAGAGAGGCAAGCATTAAAAAAGTAGCAACAGCAAACTAAACAAAGACGGACAGAAATTGTAAAAAGCGACTAAGGCACTAAGGAAAGAGAAGAAATCATTAAAAAATAAAGACAGTAAACGGGATAAACTTAGAGAGAAAATCTTAAAAGCAATGGGGACTGAAGAAAGAACAAAAAAATGTTCAAATAGGGACGGTGAACTAAACCGGAGACGTAGAAAGAAAATCTAAAAAGCAACGGGACTGAGGAAAGACAAGAAATTAAAAATAAAGATAACGAAGGGAATACAAGTCAGCATAGAACTAACGTTAAAAAAGCGAGGGGCATTAGGGAAATAAAGGGCAAAATCAAAATATAGGGACAGTAAACTAAGAGAGATGTAGGAAAAAAGCCTTAAAAAGCAAGGGCACTAGCGAGAGAGAAGAAAAAAAAATTAAAGGAAAGGAAAGCAAAATAAAGACAGCAAACGGGGTGAAAGTAGAAAATTTAGCAAGCGATGGCGATTACGGAAACGAATGGAAGAAAAATTTAAAAATAGGGACAGCGAACTGAAACCGACGTAGAAAGAAAATTTGTAAAGCGCCGGCACTAAGGACAGATAAGTAGCAATTAAAGAAAGACACCAACCGGGATAAAATTAGACAGAAAACTGTAAAAGCACCAGGGATTACGGAAATAAGGAAAAAAGGAAATCATAGCGACACTGAACTAAAATGGAGAAGTAGAAAGAAAACTTAAAAGGCTATGGCCCTGAAGACAGACAAGAAATAATGAAAAATAAAGATATGGACGGGAAGAAGAGTAGGCATAGAAACTGCGTTTAAAAAGCGATGCGAGTTAGTGGGGAAAAAAGGCAAAAAATTCACTAGCGACAGCCAACTCCAACAGAGGTCGTAAGAAAAGTTTAAAAGCGACGGCACTAAGGAGAGAGAAGAAATAACTAAAAAATAAAGACAGCAAAATAAAGACAGCAAACGGGATCAAAGACGACAGACCATTTTAAAAGCAGCGGGGATTAAAGAACTAAGGAAAAAATTTTAAAAAGGGGACGGCGAACTAAAGCGGAGACGTAGAGGCAAAATCTAAACAGCGGCGGCACGAAGGAAAGCCAAGAAAAAATAATTAAACACTAAAGACGGCAAACGAGAGAAAAGTAGGAAGTTTTGAAAGCAACGGGGACTAAGGAAATGAGGAAAAAATTTCAAAAAAGCGACGGTGAACTAAAACGAAGACGTAGAAAGAAAGTCTAAAAAGCGATGGAACAGAACAAAGAGAAGCAATACTGAAAAACAGCCAGCAAGGGGAATGAAAGTAGGCATAGGAAGAACATTTAAGAAGTGAGGGGGATTAGGGAAGTAAATGAAGTATTACAAAAAGTGGAACAGCGAACTAAAAGAGATGTAGAAAAAACCCCTTAAAAAGCGACGGCGTTAAGGAAAGACAAGAAAGAATTTTTAAAAAAAAAAAAAGTAAAGGTAGGCAAATAAAGACCGCGAAGGGGATAAAAGTAGACAGAAAATTTAAAAAGCAATGGTGATTAAGGAAATAAAGACATGCTAAAGACAGCAAATAGGTTAAAGTAGATGTAGAAGCAGAAAGAAAGTGTAAAAGGGTCAGGGCACACGATAGCCAGGAAAGAATTAATAAACAGTGATACGCAGCTTGATAAAAGTAGACGTAGAAGGAAAAATTTAAAAGGGATTGTGCACAGGACAGACAAGGAAAATGAAAAAAAATAGTGACGGTGAACGGAGAAATAGAAAGGAACCTTAGAAGCGACGGGGCACAGAAAAGAGAGGCATACATTACAAAATAAAGACAGTGAACTGGATGAAAGTAGACAGAGAAAGAAAATTGTAAAAGCGACCAGGTACGCGGCAGGTTTTCAAAATATTTAAATATTGAAAGTATTTTAAGGTATTTTTAAAAATTTAAAAAACTTAAAAATCAACAATAGGCAGCTTCATAAAAGTAGAAAGGGTGTCATGGTTTAACCCTGGCTGGCAAGTAAGCACCATACAGCTGGGATGGGGGGGAGAATTGGAAAGGTAAACATGAGAGAGACACTCTCGTGGGTTGATACAAAACAAGTTTAATAATTAAAAACAAATTTTAAAAAAACCAAACAAGCGATGCAAATGCAAACACATGCTCACCACTACCCGACCGATGCCCAGCCCGTCCCGAGCAGCGGTCCCCCCCACCCACCAACCTCCCCCCCACACCCAGTTTTATTGCTGAGCACGACGTCATACGGTCTGGAATATCCCTTTGGTCAGCTGGGTCAGCCGTCCCGGCCGCGACCATTCCCAACCCCTCGTGTACGCCCAGCCCACTCGCTGGCAGGGCAGGGTGAGGAGCAGAGCAGCCCTTGACGCGGCGCAAGCGCTGCTCAGCAGTAACCGACACCTCCCGGTGCTATCAATGCTGTTTTCAGCACAAATCCAAAAACGTAGCCCAGTACCAGCTACCGTGAAGAAAACTAACTCTATGCCATCCGAAACCTGCACACACAGAAACAAAAATGTAAGAAGCTGTGGTACAGGAAACACAGGAAAAAATTCAAAAAATGGGGACGGAAAACTAGATAAAGAGAGACATAGAAAGAAAGTCTAAAAAGTGACGGGGTACGGGAGAGACAGGAAAACGGTTTAAAAATAGGGACAGCAAACATAATAAGTGTTGATATAGAAAGAAACTCTAATAGGCGATGGCATTAAGACAGAGAAGAACAAATTAAAAAATAAGGCTAGGGTAAAAAAAAAAAATAGAGATGCACCTGGAAATAAAACGTTGAAAGTGACATGGCACACAACAGACAGGAATAAGTGAAAATATGTGGACAGGGAGTTCAATGAAAGTAGACATAGAATGAAAAGTGAAAAAGCAAGGGGTTCCAGACAGGCAGGAAAAGTGTTAAAAATAAAGACAGCGACGTGGTTAAAGTAGAGGCGGAAGGAAAATTTGAAAAGCAAGCAGGTAAAGGACAGGCGGGACAAAAAGTAAAAATGGGTACAGAAAATGGGATAAAAGTTGACACAGCAAGAAAATTCAAAAAGCAAAGGCATTAAGGAAAGACAAGAAAAATCACTTAAAAATTGGGGTAGGGTGATGAGAGGGAGACCTAGGCAGAAAATCATAAAAGCAAAGGCATTAAGGAAAGACAAGAAAAAGCTACAAAATACGAATAGGGAGAAATATACAGAGAGACATAGCAAACTTCAAAAGCCATGGGGCACAGAGCAGACAGGAAACAAATAAAAAAGACAGACGGTGAATTGGTTAAAGTAGACATGGCAAGAAAAGTCTTAAAAGCGACAGGGTACAGGATAGACAGGAAGACATAACAAATAGGGACAGCACAGTGGATAAACTTTGACATAGAAAGAAAATTGGAAATGTGGTGGCTTTAAGGAAAGACAAGAACAAATTAAAAAGTGAGAACAGAGGCAAAAATAGGCACACGTAGCAGTAAAGGTAAGAAGCGAGGGGATACACTACGCGGGAAAGAATTCAAAAATAGGGATGGGGAGCTTGGTAAAAGCAGAGGTAGAAAGAAAACTGAAGAAGCGACAGGGTCCAGGATAGATGGGAGAGCATTAGAAAATACAGACGGTCAATGGATAAAAGTGGCCATAGAAACAAAATTTTAAACTGACGGAGTACAGTATAGACAGGAAAAAAAAAGAAAAAGGAAGGACAGGAAACTAAGTAAGTGGAGACCTAGAAAGAAGATTTGTAAAGCAACTGGGTACAGGACAGAGAGGGAGGAGTTAAAAAGAATCGGGACCCGAGTCAGATAGAGGGAGACAGAAAGACATTTTTAAAAGTGTCGGACTACAAGAAAAACAGGAAGGAACTGAAAAATAGGAAGAGGGATGAGAAGAGAAGGGAAGGAAACACTGAAAGAAAATTTAAAAGGTGACAGGGTATACGGAAGAAAGGGAGGAAATAAAATTTAGGGGAAGGGAGCCAGATAAAGGGAATTGTTGAAAGAGAAATTAAAGAGCAGTGGGGTACGAGAAATATAGGGGAGAATTAAAAAAAAAAAAAAAAAATCAAGGAAGGGAGCCAGACAGAGGGAGACGTAGAAGGAATTTTAAAAAGCACTTGAGTACGAGAAAGATAGGCAAGAATTAAAACATAGGGACAGGGAGATGGAGGGGGGACAAAGTAGAAAGGAAACCTAAACAGCGATCGAGGACAAGCAACACAGGAGTGTTAAAAAAAGCAGGGACAGGGAGATGGCTAGAAGGAACTGTAGTTAAAGAAAATTTTAAAAGCAACGGGGTATAAGAAACACAGGAAATAATGACAAAATAGCAACAGGGAGATGGCTAGAAGGAAACATGGAAAGAACATTTAAAAAGCGATGGGGCACAGGAGAGTGAGAGGAATTAAAAAATAGAGACAGGGTGTTGGAGAGAGGGAAACATAGAAGGAGAAATTAAAATGCAACGGGGTAGAAGGAACACAGGAAACCACGAAGAAGTAGGGAGAAGGAGCCCAGAGAGGAAAACGGAGGGAAAAAAAAAAAACCTGGATAGGTGAAGTGGTACAGGGCAGAGTTGGCAGAAGAGTAACAAGTTTTGGGGAGCTGGACAAGGTAGGTGGGCTGGCAGAGAGGGAGACAGAAGCAGGGACAGGCAGGGAGGTCAGGCAGAGATCTGGGGAAGGGCGGCAGAGATGGACCGGGCCGCACAGGAGAGAACGCGTGACTCACCACAGCTCCGGGCACTGGCAGGAGACCTTCACCGCCCCAACGCTTTTCTCTCTGCCTCAGCGGCAGGCGCCTCAATGCTCTTCTACCTCCAGGCTTCCCAGCGGCTCACCCATGCAGCCAGTGGAGGCACCGAGCTCCCAGCACTGCGTGCTGGTGGTGCGTTCTGTCAGGGACGGCTCGGCGAGCCCCTTCGTGGCTGCAGGGACTGGCCGTTCCTTGCTGGAGGCACCTGCCTGCAGGGCCCCCTTGGGTTCCCTCCTCCTCAGCCAGCTCCCCTTTGTCAGCTCCCTCAGGCAGGCGTGCCCTGGCAGCCCCCTTTACAGCTAGAGCCCCTTCACACAGCAGGGCCAGCCCCATCCTCAGCCTCACTGGCCACACCTGGGGCTGCCCCAGCTCCAGGCCCAGCTGGCAACAGGGCCCTGGCCAAAGCCCCCCAACACATCCCCCCCTCCCCAGCACCTGTCCACAGCCACAAGCTCTGCACCCAGGGGCTGCAAACACATCCAGGGGCACAGAGGAGGCAGGAACAGTTTATTCCTTAATGCACATTAGGAATGCCGGCAGTGAGCTGGCTCCAAGGCTCGGTGCCCAAAGGCAGCAGGCGAGAAGGAAAAGAGGGAAGAGGCAAGCAGGAGGAAGGACAGAGGGCGGTAGAGAAGAGGCGTGGGACAGGGAGCCAGAAAATGGTATGCTGGGAACAAAAAAGAGGGACGGGGAGCCGCACAAGGATGGAGAGAGAGAGAGAGAGAAATGGAGGGCAGTGAGGAGGAGGATGGGGAGATGGAGCAATAAATAAGAGGGGGAGGGAGCAGGGCTGAGAGATGGAAAGGACCGAGCAGGGTGACAGGAAGAGCAGAGAGGGACAGAGAGAAGGAGACACCCGCAGGCAGGAGACAGAGAGACGGAGGAGGGGGATTTTTTCCCCGGCAGGAAACTGGATAGAGGGAGACAGAGAGAAAACTGCAACAGGGGAATAAAGCGGAAGGAATTTAAAAAGGAAAAAAAAAAAAAAAAATATGGACGGGAAGCCGGACAGAGGCAGTCATAGAAAGAGAAATGAAAAAGCGACAAACACGGGCCAGAAATAAAAATCAGAGCACGTAAGACGGATGGAGGGAGAAATAGAAAGGAACGGGACAGAGAGGCCGGGAATTCTAAAAATTGTCAAGGGGAGCTCTGCAGAGGGAGATTCGAAAGAGTAAAGAAAAAGCGATGGGCTATGGGAAATGCAGGAAAGAAAAAAACGAGGCAGTGAACCAGGTAAATGGAGTCACAGAAATAAAATTTTAAAAGCAACATGGAACACGACAGGAAAGAATTAAAAACAAGGGAAAGGGAACCAGGTAAATGGAGACATAAAATTTAAAAAGCGACAGGGTAAGGAGAAGAGAAAAAACGCCCCAAACCAAAAAATAGGGAGAGCAAACCGGAGAAAAGACGAGCGAGAAAGAAACATTCAAAAGCGACGGGGTACGCAACAGGCGGGAAAGAATTAAAAAATAGGGATAGGGAGCTGGATAAAAGCAGACGTGGAAGGCAACGTGAAAACGCGAAGAGGTGCGGGACAGCCAGCAGAGGACTAAAGACAGGGACAGCAAACTAGATTACCGGTGCATATAGAAACAAAATTTTAAAAGCCAAGGGTTGAAGAGAGAGAAAAAAATAACAAAATAGAGACAGCGATCGAAATAAACAGAGGCACACGAAGAAAATTCATAAAGTGAAGCGCAGGCTGCGGGACAGACAGGAAAGAATTAACAAATCAACACATTGGATGGGATAGAATTAGATCGAGAAAAACTAAAAAGCCACCTCTATTAGGAAAGACAAGAAGAAACTAAAAAAATGAAGAAAGGATGACAAAGAGAATGACACATACAAAGTAAATTGAAAAAGCAACGGGGTACACAACCTACTGAAAACTACTGAAAAATAAGGATAGGAAGCTTGACACAGGAAGAGGTAGAAAGAAAATTTCAAAAACTACTGGGTAGAGGACAAAGAGGAGAAAATGTAAAAAAAAAAAAAAACCAACCCCAAACGAGATAAAAGTATACATAGAAGCAAAACTTTCAAAGCCAAGGGACTAAGAGAGGCAAGCATTAAAAAAGTAGCAACAGCAAACTAAACAAAGACGGACAGAAATTGTAAAAAGCGACTAAGGCACTAAGGAAAGAGAAGAAATCATTAAAAAATAAAGACAGTAAACGGGATAAACTTAGAGAGAAAATCTTAAAAGCAATGGGGACTGAAGAAAGAACAAAAAAATGTTCAAATAGGGACGGTGAACTAAACCGGAGACGTAGAAAGAAAATCTAAAAAGCAACGGGACTGAGGAAAGACAAGAAATTAAAAATAAAGATAACGAAGGGAATACAAGTCAGCATAGAACTAACGTTAAAAAAGCGAGGGGCATTAGGGAAATAAAGGGCAAAATTAAAATATAGGGACAGTAAACTAAGAGAGATGTAGGAAAAAAGCCTTAAAAAGCAAGGGCACTAGCGAGAGAGAAGAAAAAAAAATTAAAGGAAAGGAAAGCAAAATAAAGACAGCAAACGGGGTGAAAGTAGAAAATTTAGCAAGCGATGGCGATTACGGAAACGAATGGAAGAAAAATTTAAAAATAGGGACAGCGAACTGAAACCGACGTAGAAAGAAAATTTGTAAAGCGCCGGCACTAAGGACAGATAAGTAGCAATTAAAGAAAGACACCAACCGGGATAAAATTAGACAGAAAACTGTAAAAGCACCAGGGATTACGGAAATAAGGAAAAAAGGAAATCATAGCGACACTGAACTAAAATGGAGAAGTAGAAAGAAAACTTAAAAGGCTATGGCCCTGAAGACAGACAAGAAATAATGAAAAATAAAGATATCGACGGGAAGAAGAGTAGGCATAGAAACTGCGTTTAAAAAGCGATGGGAGTTAGTGGGGAAAAAAGGCAAAAAATTCACTAGCGACAGCCAACTCCAACAGAGGTCGTAAGAAAAGTTTAAAAGCGACGGCACTAAGGAGAGAGAAGAAATAACTAAAAAATAAAGACAGCAAAATAAAGACAGCAAACGGGATCAAAGACGAGAGACCATTTTAAAAGCAGCGGGGATTAAAGAACTAAGGAAAAAATTTTAAAATGGGGACGGCGAACTAAAGCGGAGACGTAGAGGCAAAATCTAAACAGCGGCGGCACGAAGGAAAGCCAAGAAAAAATAATTAAACACTAAAGACGGCAAACGAGAGAAAAGTAGGAAGTTTTGAAAGCAACGGGGACTAAGGAAATGAGGAAAAAATTTCAAAAAAGCGACGGTGAACTAAAACGAAGACGTAGAAAGAAAGTCTAAAAAGCGATGGAACAGAACAAAGAGAAGCAATACTGAAAAACAGCCAGCAAGGGGAATGAAAGTAGGCATAGGAAGAACATTTAAGAAGTGAGGGGGATTAGGGAAGTAAATGAAGTATTACAAAAAGTGGAACAGCGAACTAAAAGAGATGTAGAAAAAACCCCTTAAAAAGCGACGGCGTTAAGGAAAGACAAGAAAGAATTTTTTTTTAAAAAAAAAAGTAAAGGTAGGCAAATAAAGACCGCGAAGGGGATAAAAGTAGACAGAAAATTTAAAAAGCAATGGTGATTAAGGAAATAAAGACATGCTAAAGACAGCAAATAGGTTAAAGTAGATGTAGAAGCAGAAAGAAAGTGTAAAAAGGTCAGGGCACACGATAGCCAGGAAAGAATTAATAAACAGTGATACGCAGCTTGATAAAAGTAGACGTAGAAGGAAAAATTTACAAGGGATTGTGCACAGGACAGACAAGGAAAATGAAAAAAAATAGTGACGGTGAACGGAGAAATAGAAAGGAACCTTAGAAGCGACGGGGCACAGAAAAGAGAGGCATACATTACAAAATAAAGACAGTGAACTGGATGAAAGTAGACAGAGAAAGAAAATTGTAAAAGCGACCAGGTACGCGGCAGGTTTTAAAAATATTTAAATATTTAAAGTATTTTAAGGTGTTTTTAAAAATTTAAAAAACTTAAAAATCAACAATAGGCAGCTTCATAAAAGTAGAAAGGGTGTCATGGTTTAACCCTGGCTGGCAAGTAAGCACCATACAGCTGGGATGGGGGGGAGAATTGGAAAGGTAAATATGAGAGAGACACTCTCGTGGGTTGATACAAAACAAGTTTAATAATTAAAAACAAATTTTAAAAAAACCAAACAAGCGATGCAAATGCAAACACATGCTCACCACTACCCGACCGATGCCCAGCCCGTCCCGAGCAGCGGTCCCCCCCACCCACCAACCTCCCCCCCACACCCAGTTTTATTGCTGAGCACGATGTCATACGGTCTGGAATATCCCTTTGGTCAGCTGGGTCAGCCGTCCCGGCCGCGACCATTCCCAACCCCTCGTGTACGCCCAGCCCACTCGCTGGCAGGGCAGGGTGAGGAGCAGAGCAGCCCTTGACGCGGCGCAAGCGCTGCTCAGCAGTAACCGACACCTCCCGGTGCTATCAATGCTGTTTTCAGCACAAATCCAAAAACGTAGCCCAGTACCAGCTACCGTGAAGAAAACTAACTCTATCCCATCCAAAACCTGCACACACAGAAACAAAAATGTAAGAAGCTGTGGTACAGGAAACACAGGAAAAAATTCAAAAAATGGGGACGGAAAACTAGATAAAGAGAGACATAGAAAGAAAGTCTAAAAAGTGACGGGGTACGGGAGAGACAGGAAAACGGTTTAAAAATAGGGACAGCAAACATAATAAGTGTTGATATAGAAAGAAACTCTAATAGGCGATGGCATTAAGACAGAGAAGAACAAATTAAAAAATAAGGCTAGGGTAAAAAAAAAAAATAGAGATGCACCTGGAAATAAAACGTTGAAAGTGACATGGCACACAACAGACAGGAATAAGTGAAAATATGTGGACAGGGAGTTCAATGAAAGTAGACATAGAATGAAAAGTGAAAAAGCAAGGGGTTCCAGACAGGCAGGAAAAGTGTTAAAAATAAAGACAGCGACGTGGTTAAAGTAGACGCGGAAGGAAAATTTGAAAAGCAAGCAGGTAAAGGACAGGCGGGACAAAAAGTAAAAATGGGTACAGAAAATGGGATAAAAGTTGACACAGCAAGAAAATTCAAAAAGCAAAGGCATTAAGGAAAGACAAGAAAAATCACTTAAAAATTGGGGTAGGGTGATGAGAGGGAGACCTAGGCAGAAAATCATAAAAGCAAAGGCATTAAGGAAAGACAAGAAAAAGCTACAAAATACGAATAGGGAGAAATATACAGAGAGACATAGCAAACTTCAAAAGCCATGGGGCACAGAGCAGACAGGAAACAAATAAAAAAGACAGACGGTGAATTGGTTAAAGTAGACATGGCAAGAAAAGTCTTAAAAGCGACAGGGTACAGGATAGACAGGAAGACATAACAAATAGGGACAGCACAGTGGATAAACTTTGACATAGAAAGAAAATTGGAAATGTGGTGGCTTTAAGGAAAGACAAGAACAAATTAAAAAGTGAGAACAGAGGCAAAAATAGGCACACGTAGCAGTAAAGGTAAGAAGCGAGGGGATACACTACGCGGGAAAGAATTCAAAAATAGGGATGGGGAGCTTGGTAAAAGCAGAGGTAGAAAGAAAACTGAAGAAGCGACAGGGTCCAGGATAGATGGGAGAGCATTAGAAAATACAGACGGTCAATGGATAAAAGTGGCCATAGAAACAAAATTTTAAACTGACGGAGTACAGTATAGACAGGAAAAAAAATGAAAAAGGAAGGACAGGAAACTAAGTAAGTGGAGACCTAGAAAGAAGATTTGTAAAGCAACTGGGTACAGGACAGAGAGGGAGGAGTTAAAAAGAATCGGGACCCGAGTCAGATAGAGGGAGACAGAAAGACATTTTTAAAAGTGTCGGACTACAAGAAAAACAGGAAGGAACTGAAAAATAGGAAGAGGGATGAGAAGAGAAGGGAAGGAAACACTGAAAGAAAATTTAAAAGGTGACAGGGTATACGGAAGAAAGGGAGGAAATAAAATTTAGGGGAAGGGAGCCAGATAAAGGGAACTGTTGAAAGAGAAATTAAAGAGCCGTGGGGTACGAGAAATATAGGGGAGAATTAAAAAAAAAAAAAAAAAAAATCAAGGAAGGGAGCCAGGCAGAGGGAGACGTAGAAGGAATTTTAAAAAGCACTTGAGTACGAGAAAGATAGGCAAGAATTAAAACATAGGGACAGGGAGATGGAGAGGGGACAAAGTAGAAAGGAAACCTAAACAGCGATCGAGGACAAGCAACACAGGAGTGTTAAAAAAAGCAGGGACAGGGAGATGGCTAGAAGGAACTGTAGTTAAAGAAAATTTTAAAAGCAACGGGGTATAAGAAACACAGGAAATAATGACAAAATAGCAACAGGGAGATGGCTAGAAGGAAACATGGAAAGAACATTTAAAAAGCGATGGGGCACAGGAGAGTGAGAGGAATTAAAAAATAGGGACAGGGTGTTGGAGAGAGGGAAACATAGAAGGAGAAAATAAAATGCAACGGGGTAGAAGGAACACAGGAAACCACGAAGAAGTAGGGAGAAGGAGCCCAGAGAGGAAAACGGAGGAAAAAAAAAAACCTGGATAGGTGAAGTGGTACAGGGCAGAGTTGGCAGAAGAGTAACAAGTTTTGGGGAGCTGGACAAGGTAGGTGGGCTGGCAGAGAGGGAGACAGAAGCAGGGACAGGCAGGGAGGTCAGGCAGAGATCTGGGGAAGGGCGGCAGAGATGGACCGGGCCGCACAGGAGAGAACGCGTGACTCACCACAGCTCCGGGCACTGGCAGGAGACCTTCACCGCCCCAACGCTTTTCTCTCTGCCTCAGCGGCAGGCGCCTCAATGCTCTTCTACCTCCAGGCTTCCCAGCGGCTCACCCATGCAGCCAGTGGAGGCACCGAGCTCCCAGCACTGCGTGCTGGTGGTGCGTTCTGTCAGGGACGGCTCGGCGAGCCCCTTCGTGGCTGCAGGGACTGGCCGTTCCTTGCTGGAGGCACCTGCCTGCAGGGCCCCCTTGGGTTCCCTCCTCCTCAGCCAGCTCCCCTTTGTCAGCTCCCTCAGGCAGGCGTGCCCTGGCAGCCCCCTTTACAGCTAGAGCCCCTTCACACAGCAGGGCCAGCCCCATCCTCAGCCTCACTGGCCACACGTGGGGCTGCCCCAGCTCCAGGCCCAGCTGGAGCCCATTGGCAACAGGGGCCCTGGCCAAAGCCCCCCAACACATCCCCCCCTCCCCAGCACCTGTCCACAGCCACAAGCTCTGCACCCAGGGGCTGCAAACACATCCAGGGGCACAGAGGAGGCAGGAACAGTTTATTCCTTAATGCACATTAGGAATGCCGGCAGTGAGCTGGCTCCAAGGCTCGGTGCCCAAAGGCAGCAGGCGAGAAGGAAAAGAGGGAAGAGGCAAGCAGGAGGAAGGACAGAGGGCGGTAGAGAAGAGGCGTGGGACAGGGAGCCAGAAAATGGTATGCTGGGAACAAAAAAGAGGGACGGGGAGCCGCACAAGGATGGAGAGAGAGAGAGAGAGAGAGAAATGGAGGGCAGTGAGGAGGAGGATGGGGAGATGGAGCAATAAATAAGAGGGGGAGGGAGCAGGGCTGAGAGATGGAAAGGACCGAGCAGGGTGACAGGAAGAGCAGAGAGGGACAGAGAGAAGGAGACACCCGCAGGCAGGAGACAGAGAGACGGAGGAGGGGGATTTTTTCCCCGGCAGGAAACTGGATAGAGGGAGACAGAGAGAAAACTGCAACAGGGGAATAAAGCGGAAGGAATTTAAAAAGGAAAAGAAAAAAAAAAAATATGGACGGGAAGCCGGACAGAGGCAGTCATAGAAAGAGAAATGAAAAAGCGACAAACACGGGCCAGAAATAAAAATCAGAGCACGTAAGACGGATGGAGGGAGAAATAGAAAGGAACGGGACAGAGAGGCCGGGAATTTTAAAAATTGTCAAGGGGAGCTCTGCAGAGGGAGATTCGAAAGAGTAAAGAAAAAGCGATGGGCTATGGGAAATGCAGGAAAGAAAAAAACGAGGCAGTGAACCAGGTAAATGGAGTCACAGAAATAAAATTTTAAAAGCAACATGGAACACGACAGGAAAGAATTAAAAACAAGGGAAAGGGAACCAGGTAAATGGAGACATAAAATTTAAAAAGCGACAGGGTAAGGAGAAGAGAAAAAACACCCCAAACCAAAAAATAGGGAGAGCAAACCGGAGAAAAGACGAGCGAGAAAGAAACATTCAAAAGCCACGGGGTACGCAACAGGCGGGAAAGAATTAAAAAATAGGGATAGGGAGCTGGATAAAAGCAGACGTGGAAGGCAACGTGAAAACGCGAAGAGGTGCGGGACAGCCAGCAGAGGACTAAAGACAGGGCCAGCAAACTAGATTACCGGTGCATATAGAAACAAAATTTTAAAAGCCAAGGGTTGAAGAGAGAGAAAAAAATAACAAAATAGAGACAGCGATCGAAATAAACAGAGGCACACGAAGAAAATTCATAAAGTGAAGCGCAGGCTGCGGGACAGACAGGAAAGAATTAACAAATCAACACATTGGATGGGATAGAATTAGATCGAGAAAAACTAAAAAGCCACCTCTCTTAGGAAAGACAAGAAGAAACTAAAAAAATAAAGAAAGGATGACAAAGAGAATGACACATACAAAGTAAATTGAAAAAGCAATGGGGTACACAACCTACTGAAAACTACTGAAAAATAAGGATAGGAAGCTTGACACAGGAAGAGGTAGAAAGAAAATTTCAAAAACTACTGGGTAGAGGACAAAGAGGAGAAAATGTTAAAAAAAACCCAAACAACCCCAAACGAGATAAAAGTATACATAGAAGCAAAACTTTCAAAGCCAAGGGACTAAGAGAGGCAAGCATTAAAAAAGTAGCAACAGCAAACTAAACAAAGACGGACAGAAATTGTAAAAAGCGACTAAGGCACTAAGGAAAGAGAAGAAATCATTAAAAAATAAAGACAGTAAACGGGATAAACTTAGAGAGAAAATCTTAAAAGCAATGGGGACTGAAGAAAGAACAAAAAAATGTTCAAATAGGGACGGTGAACTAAACCGGAGACGTAGAAAGAAAATCTAAAAAGCAACGGGACTGAGGAAAGACAAGAAATAATTAAAAATAAAGATAACGAAGGGAATACAAGTCAGCATAGAACTAATGTTAAAAAAGCGAGGGGCATTAGGGAAATAAAGGGCAAAATCAAAATATAGGGACAGTAAACTAAGAGAGATGTAGGAAAAAAGCCTTAAAAAGCAAGGGCACTAGCGAGAGAGAAGAAAAAAAAGTTAAAGGAAAAGAAAGCAAAATAAAGACAGCAAACGGGGTGAAAGTAGAAAATTTAGCAAGCGATGGCGATTACGGAAACGAATGGAAGAAAAATTTAAAAATAGGGACAGCGAACTGAAACCGACGTAGAAAGAAAATTTGTAAAGCGCCGGCACTAAGGACAGATAAGTAGCAATTAAAGAAAGACACCAACCGGGATAAAAATAGACAGAAAACTGTAAAAGCACCAGGGATTACGGAAATAAGGAAAAAAGGAAATCATAGCGACACTGAACTAAAATGGAGAAGTAGAAAGAAAACTTAAAAGGCTATGGCCCTGAAGACAGACAAGAAATAATGAAAAATAAAGATATCGACGGGAAGAAGAGTAGGCATAGAAACTGCGTTTAAAAAGCGATGGGAGTTAGTGGGGAAAAAAGGCAAAAAATTCACTAGTGACAGCCAACTCCAACAGAGGTCGTAAGAAAAGTTTAAAAGCGACGGCACTAAGGAGAGAGAAGAAATAACTAAAAAATAAAGACAGCAAAATAAAGACAGCAAACGGGATCAAAGACGACAGACCATTTTAAAAGCAGCGGGGATTAAAGAACTAAGGAAAAAATTTTAAAATGGGGACGGCGAACTAAAGCGGAGACGTAGAGGCAAAATCTAAACAGCGGCGGCACGAAGGAAAGCCAAGAAAAAATAATTAAACACTAAAGACGGCAAACGAGAGAAAAGTAGGAAGTTTTGAAAGCAACGGGGACTAAGGAAATGAGGAAAAAATTTCAAAAAAGCGACGGTGAACTAAAACGAAGACGTAGAAAGAAAGTCTAAAAAGCGATGGAACAGAACAAAGAGAAGCAATACTGAAAAACAGCCAGCAAGGGGAATGAAAGTAGGCATAGGAAGAACATTTAAGAAGTGAGGGGGATTAGGGAAGTAAATGAAGTATTACAAAAAGTGGAACAGCGAACTAAAAGAGATGTAGAAAAAACCCCTTAAAAAGCGACGGCGTTAAGGAAAGACAAGAAAGAATTTTTTTTTTAAAAAAAAAAGTAAAGGTAGGCAAATAAAGACCGCGAAGGGGATAAAAGTAGACAGAAAATTTAAAAAGCAATGGTGATTAAGGAAATAAAGACATGCTAAAGACAGCAAATAGGTTAAAGTAGATGTAGAAGCAGAAAGAAAGTGTAAAAGGGTCAGGGCACACGATAGCCAGGAAAGAATTAATAAACAGTGATACGCAGCTTGATAAAAGTAGACGTAGAAGGAAAAATTTACAAGGGATTGTGCACAGGACAGACAAGGAAAATGAAAAAAAAATAGTGACGGTGAACGGAGAAATAGAAAGGAACCTTAGAAGCGACGGGGCACAGAAAAGAGAGGCATACATTACAAAATAAAGACAGTGAACTGGATGAAAGTAGACAGAGAAAGAAAATTGTAAAAGCGACCAGGTACGCGGCAGGTTTTCAAAATATTTAAATATTTAAAGTATTTTAAGGTGTTTTTAAAAATTTAAAAAACTTAAAAATCAACAATAGGCAGCTTCATAAAAGTAGAAAGGGCGTCATGGTTTAACCCTGGCTGGCAAGTAAGCACCATACAGCTGGGATGGCGGGGAGAATTGGAAAGGTAAACATGAGAGAGACACTCTCGTGGGTTGATACAAAACAAGTTTAACAATTAAAAACAAATTTTAAAAAAACCAAACAAGCGATGCAAATGCAAACACATGCTCACCACTACCCGACCGATGCCCAGCCCGTCCCGAGCAGCGGTCCCCCCCACCCACCAACCTCCCCCCCACACCCAGTTTTATTGCTGAGCACGACGTCATACGGTCTGGAATATCCCTTTGGTCAGCTGGGTCAGCCGTCCCGGCCGCGACCATTCCCAACCCCTCGTGTACGCCCAGCCCACTCGCTGGCAGGGCAGGGTGAGGAGCAGAGCAGCCCTTGACGCGGCGCAAGCGCTGCTCAGCAGTAACCGACACCTCCCGGTGCTATCAATGCTGTTTTCAGCACAAATCCAAAAACGTAGCCCAGTACCGGCTACCGTGAAGAAAACTAACTCTATCCCATCCGAAACCTGCACACACAGAAACAAAAATGTAAGAAGCTGTGGTACAGGAAACACAGGAAAAAATTCAAAAAATGGGGACGGAAAACTAGATAAAGAGAGACATAGAAAGAAAGTCTAAAAAGTGACGGGGTACGGGAGAGACAGGAAAACGGTTTAAAAATAGGGACAGCAAACATAATAAGTGTTGATATAGAAAGAAACTCTAATAGGCGATGGCATTAAGACAGAGAAGAACAAATTAAAAAATAAGGCTAGGGTAAAAAAAAAAAATAGAGATGCACCTGGAAATAAAACGTTGAAAGTGACATGGCACACAACAGACAGGAATAAGTGAAAATATGTGGACAGGGAGTTCAATGAAAGTAGACATAGAATGAAAAGTGAAAAAGCAAGGGGTTCCAGACAGGCAGGAAAAATGTTAAAAATAAAGACAGCGACGTGGTTAAAGTAGACGCGGAAGGAAAATTTGAAAAGCAAGCAGGTAAAGGACAGGCGGGACAAAAATTAAAAATGGGTACAGAAAATGGGATGAAAGTTGACACAGCAAGAAAATTCAAAAAGCAAAGGCAGTAAGGAAAGACAAGAAAAATCACTTAAAAATTGGGGTAGGGTGATGAGAGGGAGACCTAGGCAGAAAATCATAAAAGCAAAGGTATTAAGGAAAGACAAGAAAAAGCTACAAAATACGAATAGGGAGAAATATACAGAGAGACATAGCAAACTTCAAAAGCCATGGGGTACAGAGCAGGCAGGAAACAAATAAAAAAGACAGACGGTGAATTGGTTAAAGTAGACATGGCAAGAAAAGTCTTAAAAGCGACAGGGTACAGGATAGACAGGAAGACATAACAAATAGGGACAGCACAGTGGATAAACTTTGACATAGAAAGAAAATTGGAAATGTGGTGGCTTTAAGGAAAGACAAGAACAAATTAAAAAGTGAGAACAGAGGCAAAAATAGGCACACGTAGCAGTAAAGGTAAGAAGCGAGGGGATACACTACGCGGGAAAGAATTCAAAAATAGGGATGGGGAGCTTGGTAAAAGCAGAGGTAGAAAGAAAACTGAAGAAGCGACAGGGTCCAGGATAGATGGGAGAGCATTAGAAAATACAGACGGTCAATGGATAAAAGTGGCCATAGAAACAAAATTTTAAACTGACGGAGTACAGTATAGACAGGAAAAAAAAAGAAAAAGGAAGGACAGGAAACTAAGTAAGTGGAGACCTAGAAAGAAGATTTGTAAAGCAACTGGGTACAGGACAGAGAGGGAGGAGTTAAAAAGAATCGGGACCCGAGTCAGATAGAGGGAGACAGAAAGACATTTTTAAAAGTGTCGGACTACAAGAAAAACAGGAAGGAACTGAAAAATAGGAAGAGGGATGAGAAGAGAAGGGAAGGAAACACTGAAAGAAAATTTAAAAGGTGACAGGGTATATGGAAGAAAGGGAGGAAATAAAATTTAGGGGAAGGGAGCCAGATAAAGGGAACTGTTGAAAGAGAAATTAAAGAGCCGTGGGGTACGAGAAATATAGGGGAGAATTAAAAAAAAAAAAAAAATCAAGGAAGGGAGCCAGGCAGAGGGAGACGTAGAAGGAATTTTAAAAAGCAATTGAGTACGAGAAAGATAGGCAAGAATTAAAACATAGGGACAGGGAGATGGAGAGGGGACAAAGTAGAAAGGAAACCTAAACAGCGATCGAGGACAAGCAACACAGGAGTGTTAAAAAAAGCAGGGACAGGGAGATGGCTAGAAGGAACTGTAGTTAAAGAAAATTTTAAAAGCAACGGGGTATAAGAAACACAGGAAATAATGACAAAATAGCAACAGGGAGATGGCTAGAAGGAAACATGGAAAGAACATTTAAAAAGCGATGGGGCACAGGAGAGTGAGAGGAATTAAAAAATAGGGACAGGGTGTTGGAGAGAGGGAAACATAGAAGGAGAAAATAAAATGCAACGGGGTAGAAGGAACACAGGAAACCACGAAGAAGTAGGGAGAAGGAGCCCAGAGAGGAAAACGGAGGAAAAAAAAAAACCTGGATAGGTGAAGTGGTACAGGGCAGAGTTGGCAGAAGAGTAACAAGTTTTGGGGAGCTGGACAAGGTAGGTGGGCCGGCAGAGAGGGAGACAGAAGCAGGGACAGGCAGGGAGGTCAGGCAGAGATCTGGGGAAGGGCGGCAGAGATGGACCGGGCCGCACAGGAGAGAACGCGTGACTCACCACAGCTCCGGGCACTGGCAGGAGACCTTCACCGCCCCAACGCTTTTCTCTCTGCCTCAGCGGCAGGCGCCTCAATGCTCTTCTACCTCCAGGCTTCCCAGCGGCTCACCCATGCAGCCAGTGGAGGCACCGAGCTCCCAGCACTGCGTGCTGGTGGTGCGTTCTGTCAGGGACGGCTCGGCGAGCCCCTTCGTGGCTGCAGGGACTGGCCGTTCCTTGCTGGAGGCACCTGCCTGCAGGGCCCCCTTGGGTTCCCTCCTCCTCAGCCAGCTCCCCTTTGTCAGCTCCCTCAGGCAGGCATGCCCTGGCAGCCCCCTTTACAGCTAGAGCCCCTTCACACAGCAGGGCCAGCCCCATCCTCAGCCTCACTGGCCACACCTGGGGCTGCCCCAGCTCCAGGCCCAGCTGGAGCCCATTGGCAACAGGGGCCCTGGCCAAAGCCCCCCAACACATCCCCCCCTCCCCAGCACCTGTCCACAGCCACAAGCTCTGCACCCAGGGGCTGCAAACACATCCAGGGGCACAGAGGAGGCAGGAACAGTTTATTCCTTAATGCACATTAGGAATGCCGGCAGTGAGCTGGCTCCAAGGCTCGGTGCCCAAAGGCAGCAGGCGAGAAGGAAAAGAGGGAAGAGGCAAGCAGGAGGAAGGACAGAGGGCGGTAGAGAAGAGGCGTGGGACAGGGAGCCAGAAAATGGTATGCTGGGAACAAAAAAGAGGGACGGGGAGCCGCACAAGGATGGAGCGAGAGAGAGAGAGAGAAATGGAGGGCAGTGAGGAGGAGGATGGGGAGATGGAGCAATAAATAAGAGGGGGAGGGAGCAGGGCTGAGAGATGGAAAGGACCGAGCAGGGTGACAGGAAGAGCAGAGAGGGACAGAGAGAAGGAGACACCCGCAGGCAGGAGACAGAGAGACGAAGGAGGGGGATTTTTTCCCCGGCAGGAAACTGGATAGAGGGAGACAGAGAGAAAACTGCAACAGGGGAATAAAGCGGAAGGAATTTAAAAAGGAAAAGAAAAAAAAAAAATATGGACGGGAAGCCGGACAGAGGCAGTCATAGAAAGAGAAATGAAAAAGCGACAAACACGGGCCAGAAATAAAAATCAGAGCACGTAAGACGGATGGAGGGAGAAATAGAAAGGAACGGGACAGAGAGGCCGGGAATTTTAAAAATTGTCAAGGGGAGCTCTGCAGAGGGAGATTCGAAAGAGTAAAGAAAAAGCGATGGGCTATGGGAAATGCAGGAAAGAAAAAAACGAGGCAGTGAACCAGGTAAATGGAGTCACAGAAATAAAATTTTAAAAGCAACATGGAACACGACAGGAAAGAATTAAAAACAAGGGAAAGGGAACCAGGTAAATGGAGACATAAAATTTAAAAAGCGACAGGGTAAGGAGAAGAGAAAAAACACCCCAAACCAAAAAATAGGGAGAGCAAACCGGAGAAAAGACGAGCGAGAAAGAAACATTCAAAAGCCACGGGGTACGCAACAGGCGGGAAAGAATTAAAAAATAGGGATAGGGAGCTGGATAAAAGCAGACGTGGAAGGCAACGTGAAAACGCGAAGAGGTGCGGGACAGCCAGCAGAGGACTAAAGACAGGGCCAGCAAACTAGATTACCGGTGCATATAGAAACAAAATTTTAAAAGCCAAGGGTTGAAGAGAGAGAAAAAAGTAACAAAATAGAGACAGCGATCGAAATAAACAGAGGCACACGAAGAAAAGTCATAAAGTGAAGCGCAGGCTGCGGGACAGACAGGAAAGAATTAACAAATCAACACATTGGATGGGATAGAATTAGATCGAGAAAAACTAAAAAGCCACCTCTCTTAGGAAAGACAAGAAGAAACTAAAAAAATAAAGAAAGGATGACAAAGAGAATGACACATACAAAGTAAATTGAAAAAGCAATGGGGTACACAACCTACTGAAAACTACTGAAAAATAAGGATAGGAAGCTTGACACAGGAAGAGGTAGAAAGAAAATTTCAAAAACTACTGGGTAGAGGACAAAGAGGAGAAAATGTTAAAAAAAACCCAAACAACCCCAAACGAGATAAAAGTATACATAGAAGCAAAACTTTCAAAGCGAAGGGACTAAGAGAGGCAAGCATTAAAAAAGTAGCAACAGCAAACTAAACAAAGACGGACAGAAATTGTAAAAAGCGACTAAGGCACTAAGGAAAGAGAAGAAATAATTAAAAAATAAAGACAGTAAACGGGATAAACTTAGAGAGAAAATCTTAAAAGCAATGGGGACTGAAGAAAGAACAAAAAAATGTTCAAATAGGGACGGTGAACTAAACCGGAGACGTAGAAAGAAAATCTAAAAAGCAACGGGACTGAGGAAAGACAAGAAATAATTAAAAATAAAGATAACGAAGGGAATACAAGTCAGCATAGAACTAATGTTAAAAAAGCGAGGGGCATTAGGGAAATAAAGGGCAAAATCAAAATATAGGGACAGTAAACTAAGAGAGATGTAGGAAAAAAGCCTTAAAAAGCAAGGGCACTAGCGAGAGAGAAGAAAAAAAAGTTAAAGGAAAAGAAAGCAAAATAAAGACAGCAAACGGGGTGAAAGTAGAAAATTTAGCAAGCGATGGCGATTACGGAAACGAATGGAAGAAAAATTTAAAAATAGGGACAGCGAACTGAAACCGACGTAGAAAGAAAATTTGTAAAGCGCCGGCACTAAGGACAGATAAGTAGCAATTAAAGAAAGACACCAACCGGGATAAAAATAGACAGAAAACTGTAAAAGCACCAGGGATTACGGAAATAAGGAAAAAAGGAAATCATAGCGACACTGAACTAAAATGGAGAAGTAGAAAGAAAACTTAAAAGGCTATGGCCCTGAAGACAGACAAGAAATAATGAAAAATAAAGATATGGACGGGAAGAAGAGTAGGCATAGAAACTGCGTTTAAAAAGCGATGGGAGTTAGTGGGGAAAAAAGGCAAAAAATTCACTAGTGACAGCCAACTCCAACAGAGGTCGTAAGAAAAGTTTAAAAGCGACGGCACTAAGGAGAGAGAAGAAATAACTAAAAAATAAAGACAGCAAAATAAAGACAGCAAACGGGATCAAAGACGACAGACCATTTTAAAAGCAGCGGGGATTAAAGAACTAAGGAAAAAATTTTAAAATGGGGACGGCGAACTAAAGCGGAGACGTAGAGGCAAAATCTAAACAGCGGCGGCACGAAGGAAAGCCAAGAAAAAATAATTAAACACTAAAGACGGCAAACGAGAGAAAAGTAGGAAGTTTTGAAAGCAACGGGGACTAAGGAAATGAGGAAAAAATTTCAAAAAAGCGACGGTGAACTAAAACGAAGACGTAGAAAGAAAGTCTAAAAAGCGATGGAACAGAACAAAGAGAAGCAATACTGAAAAACAGCCAGCAAGGGGAATGAAAGTAGGCATAGGAAGAACATTTAAGAAGTGAGGGGGATTAGGGAAGTAAATGAAGTATTACAAAAAGTGGAACAGCGAACTAAAAGAGATGTAGAAAAAACCCCTTAAAAAGCGACGGCGTTAAGGAAAGACAAGAAAGAATTTCTTTTTAAAAAAAAAAGTAAAGGTAGGCAAATAAAGACCGCGAAGGGGATAAAAGTAGACAGAAAATTTAAAAAGCAATGGTGATTAAGGAAATAAAGACATGCTAAAGACAGCAAATAGGTTAAAGTAGATGTAGAAGCAGAAAGAAAGTGTAAAAGGGTCAGGGCACACGATAGCCAGGAAAGAATTAATAAACAGTGATACGCAGCTTGATAAAAGTAGACGTAGAAGGAAAAATTTACAAGGGATTGTGCACAGGACAGACAAGGAAAATGAAAAAAAAATAGTGACGGTGAACGGAGAAATAGAAAGGAACCTTAGAAGCGACGGGGCACAGAAAAGAGAGGCATACATTACAAAATAAAGACAGTGAACTGGATGAAAGTAGACAGAGAAAGAAAATTGTAAAAGCGACCAGGTACGCGGCAGGTTTTCAAAATATTTAAATATTTAAAGTATTTTAAGGTGTTTTTAAAAATTTAAAAAACTTAAAAATCAACAATAGGCAGCTTCATAAAAGTAGAAAGGGCGTCATGGTTTAACCCTGGCTGGCAAGTAAGCACCATACAGCTGGGATGGCGGGGAGAATTGGAAAGGTAAACATGAGAGAGACACTCTCGTGGGTTGATACAAAACAAGTTTAACAATTAAAAACAAATTTTAAAAAAACCAAACAAGCGATGCAAATGCAAACACATGCTCACCACTACCCGACCGATGCCCAGCCCGTCCCGAGCAGCGGTCCCCCCCACCCACCAACCTCCCCCCCACACCCAGTTTTATTGCTGAGCACGACGTCATACGGTCTGGAATATCCCTTTGGTCAGCTGGGTCAGCCGTCCCGGCCGCGACCATTCCCAACCCCTCGTGTACGCCCAGCCCACTCGCTGGCAGGGCAGGGTGAGGAGCAGAGCAGCCCTTGACGCGGCGCAAGCGCTGCTCAGCAGTAACCGACACCTCCCGGTGCTATCAATGCTGTTTTCAGCACAAATCCAAAAACGTAGCCCAGTACCAGCTACCGTGAAGAAAACTAACTCTATCCCATCCGAAACCTGCACACACAGAAACAAAAATGTAAGAAGCTGTGGTACAGGAAACACAGGAAAAAATTCAAAAAATGGGGACGGAAAACTAGATAAAGAGAGACATAGAAAGAAAGTCTAAAAAGTGACGGGGTACGGGAGAGACCGGAAAACGGTTTAAAAATAGGGACAGCAAACATAATAAGTGTTGATATAGAAAGAAACTCTAATAGGCGATGGCATTAAGACAGAGAAGAACAAATTAAAAAATAAGGCTAGGGTAAAAAAAAAAAATAGAGATGCACCTGGAAATAAAACGTTGAAAGTGACATGGCACACAACAGACAGGAATAAGTGAAAATATGTGGACAGGGAGTTCAATGAAAGTAGACATAGAATGAAAAGTGAAAAAGCAAGGGGTTCCAGACAGGCAGGAAAAGTGTTAAAAATAAAGACAGCGACGTGGTTAAAGTAGACGCGGAAGGAAAATTTGAAAAGCAAGCAGGTAAAGGACAGGCGGGACAAAAAGTAAAAATGGGTACAGAAAATGGGATAAAAGTTGACACAGCAAGAAAATTCAAAAAGCAAAGGCATTAAGGAAAGACAAGAAAAATCACTTAAAAATTGGGGTAGGGTGATGAGAGGGAGACCTAGGCAGAAAATCATAAAAGCAAAGGCATTAAGGAAAGACAAGAAAAAGCTACAAAATACGAATAGGGAGAAATATACAGAGAGACATAGCAAACTTCAAAAGCCATGGGGCACAGAGCAGACAGGAAACAAATAAAAAAGACAGACAGTGAATTGGTTAAAGTAGACATGGCAAGAAAAGTCTTAAAAGCGACAGGGTACAGGATAGACAGGAAGACATAACAAATAGGGACAGCACAGTGGATAAACTTTGACATAGAAAGAAAATGGGAAATGTGGTGGCTTTAAGGAAAGACAAGAACAAATTAAAAAGTGAGAACAGAGGCAAAAATAGGCACACGTAGCAGTAAAGGTAAGAAGCGAGGGGATACACTACGCGGGAAAGAATTCAAAAATAGGGATGGGGAGCTTGGTAAAAGCAGAGGTAGAAAGAAAACTGAAGAAGCGACAGGGGCCAGGATAGATGGGAGAGCATTAGAAAATACAGACGGTCAATGGATAAAAGTGGCCATAGAAACAGAATTTTAAACTGACGGAGTACAGTATAGACAGGAAAAAAAAAGGCAAAGGAAGGACAGGAAACTAAGTAAGTGGAGACCTAGAAAGAAGATTTGTAAAGCAACTGGGTACAGGACAGAGAGGGAGGAGTTAAAAAGAATCGGGACCCGAGTCAGATAGAGGGAGACAGAAAGACATTTTTAAAAGTGTCGGACTACAAGAAAAACAGGAAGGAACTGAAAAATAGGAAGAGGGATGAGAAGAGAAGGGAAGGAAACACTGAAAGAAAATTTAAAAGGTGACAGGGTATACGGAAGAAAGGGAGGAAATAAAATTTAGGGGAAGGGAGCCAGATAAAGGGAACTGTTGAAAGAGAAATTAAAGAGCCGTGGGGTACGAGAAATATAGGGGAGAATTAAAAAAAAAAAAAAAATCAAGGAAGGGAGCCAGACAGAGGGAGACGTAGAAGGAATTTTAAAAAGCACTTGAGTACGAGAAAGATAGGCAAGAATTAAAACATAGGGACAGGGAGATGGAGAGGGGACAAAGTAGAAAGGAAACCTAAACAGCGATCGAGGACAAGCAACACAGGAGTGTTAAAAAAAGCAGGGACAGGGAGATGGCTAGAAGGAACTGTAGTTAAAGAAAATTTTAAAAGCAACGGGGTATAAGAAACACAGGAAATAATGACAAAATAGCAACAGGGAGATGGCTAGAAGGAAACATGGAAAGAACATTTAAAAAGCGATGGGGCACAGGAGAGTGAGAGGAATTAAAAAATAAGGACAGGGTGTTGGAGAGAGGGAAACATAGAAGGAGAAAATAAAATGCAACGGGGTAGAAGGAACACAGGAAACCACGAAGAAGTAGGGAGAAGGAGCCCAGAGAGGAAAACGGAGGAAAAAAAAAAACCTGGATAGGTGAAGTGGTACAGGGCAGAGTTGGCAGAAGAGTAACAAGTTTTGGGGAGCTGGACAAGGTAGGTGGGCCGGCAGAGAGGGAGACAGAAGCAGGGACAGGCAGGGAGGTCAGGCAGAGATCTGGGGAAGGGCGGCAGAGATGGACCGGGCCGCACAGGAGAGAACGCGTGACTCACCACAGCTCCGGGCACTGGCAGGAGACCTTCACCGCCCCAACGCTTTTCTCTCTGCCTCAGCGGCAGGCGCCTCAATGCTCTTCTACCTCCAGGCTTCCCAGCGGCTCACCCATGCAGCCAGTGGAGGCACCGAGCTCCCAGCACTGCGTGCTGGTGGTGCGTTCTGTCAGGGACGGCTCGGCGAGCCCCTTCGTGGCTGCAGGGACTGGCCGTTCCTTGCTGGAGGCACCTGCCTGCAGGGCCCCCTTGGGTTCCCTCCTCCTCAGCCAGCTCCCCTTTGTCAGCTCCCTCAGGCAGGCGTGCCCTGGCAGCCCCCTTTACAGCTAGAGCCCCTTCACACAGCAGGGCCAGCCCCATCCTCAGCCTCACTGGCCACACGTGGGGCTGCCCCAGCTCCAGGCCCAGCTGGAGCCCATTGGCAACAGGGGCCCTGGCCAAAGCCCCCCAACACATCCCCCCCTCCCCAGCACCTGTCCACAGCCACAAGCTCTGCACCCAGGGGCTGCAAACACATCCAGGGGCACAGAGGAGGCAGGAACAGTTTATTCCTTAATGCACATTAGGAATGCCGGCAGTGAGCTGGCTCCAAGGCTCGGTGCCCAAAGGCAGCAGGCGAGAAGGAAAAGAGGGAAGAGGCAAGCAGGAGGAAGGACAGAGGGCGGTAGAGAAGAGGCGTGGGACAGGGAGCCAGAAAATGGTATGCTGGGAACAAAAAAGAGGGACGGGGAGCCGCACAAGGATGGAGCGAGAGAGAGAGAGAGAAATGGAGGGCAGTGAGGAGGAGGATGGGGAGATGGAGCAATAAATAAGAGGGGGAGGGAGCAGGGCTGAGAGATGGAAAGGACCGAGCAGGGTGACAGGAAGAGCAGAGAGGGACAGAGAGAAGGAGACACCCGCAGGCAGGAGACAGAGAGACGAAGGAGGGGGATTTTTTCCCCGGCAGGAAACTGGATAGAGGGAGACAGAGAGAAAACTGCAACAGGGGAATAAAGCGGAAGGAATTTAAAAAGGAAAAGAAAAAAAAAAAATATGGACGGGAAGCCGGACAGAGGCAGTCATAGAAAGAGAAATGAAAAAGCGACAAACACGGGCCAGAAATAAAAATCAGAGCACGTAAGACGGATGGAGGGAGAAATAGAAAGGAACGGGACAGAGAGGCCGGGAATTTTAAAAATTGTCAAGGGGAGCTCTGCAGAGGGAGATTCGAAAGAGTAAAGAAAAAGCGATGGGCTATGGGAAATGCAGGAAAGAAAAAAACGAGGCAGTGAACCAGGTAAATGGAGTCACAGAAATAAAATTTTAAAAGCAACATGGAACACGACAGGAAAGAATTAAAAACAAGGGAAAGGGAACCAGGTAAATGGAGACATAAAATTTAAAAAGCGACAGGGTAAGGAGAAGAGAAAAAACACCCCAAACCAAAAAATAGGGAGAGCAAACCGGAGAAAAGACGAGCGAGAAAGAAACATTCAAAAGCGACGGGGTACGCAACAGGCGGGAAAGAATTAAAAAATAGGGATAGGGAGCTGGATAAAAGCAGACGTGGAAGGCAACGTGAAAACGCGAAGAGGTGCGGGACAGCCAGCAGAGGACTAAAGACAGGGCCAGCAAACTAGATTACCGGTGCATATAGAAACAAAATTTTAAAAGCCAAGGGTTGAAGAGAGAGAAAAAAATAACAAAATAGAGACAGCGATCGAAATAAACAGAGGCACACGAAGAAAATTCATAAAGTGAAGCGCAGGCTGCGGGACAGACAGGAAAGAATTAACAAATCAACACATTGGATGGGATAGAATTAGATCGAGAAAAACTAAAAAGCCACCTCTCTTAGGAAAGACAAGAAGAAACTAAAAAAATAAAGAAAGGATGACAAAGAGAATGACACATACAAAGTAAATTGAAAAAGCAATGGGGTACACAACCTACTGAAAACTACTGAAAAATAAGGATAGGAAGCTTGACACAGGAAGAGGTAGAAAGAAAATTTCAAAAACTACTGGGTAGAGGACAAAGAGGAGAAAATGTTAAAAAAAACCCAAACAACCCCAAACGAGATAAAAGTATACATAGAAGCAAAACTTTCAAAGCCAAGGGACTAAGAGAGGCAAGCATTAAAAAAGTAGCAACAGCAAACTAAACAAAGACGGACAGAAATTGTAAAAAGCGACTAAGGCACTAAGGAAAGAGAAGAAATCATTAAAAAATAAAGACAGTAAACGGGATAAACTTAGAGAGAAAATCTTAAAAGCAATGGGGACTGAAGAAAGAACAAAAAAATGTTCAAATAGGGACGGTGAACTAAACCGGAGACGTAGAAAGAAAATCTAAAAAGCAACGGGACTGAGGAAAGACAAGAAATAATTAAAAATAAAGATAACGAAGGGAATACAAGTCAGCATAGAACTAATGTTAAAAAAGCGAGGGGCATTAGGGAAATAAAGGGCAAAATCAAAATATAGGGACAGTAAACTAAGAGAGATGTAGGAAAAAAGCCTTAAAAAGCAAGGGCACTAGCGAGAGAGAAGAAAAAAAAGTTAAAGGAAAAGAAAGCAAAATAAAGACAGCAAACGGGGTGAAAGTAGAAAATTTAGCAAGCGATGGCGATTACGGAAACGAATGGAAGAAAAATTTAAAAATAGGGACAGCGAACTGAAACCGACGTAGAAAGAAAATTTGTAAAGCGCCGGCACTAAGGACAGATAAGTAGCAATTAAAGAAAGACACCAACCGGGATAAAAATAGACAGAAAACTGTAAAAGCACCAGGGATTACGGAAATAAGGAAAAAAGGAAATCATAGCGACACTGAACTAAAATGGAGAAGTAGAAAGAAAACTTAAAAGGCTATGGCCCTGAAGACAGACAAGAAATAATGAAAAATAAAGATATGGACGGGAAGAAGAGTAGGCATAGAAACTGCGTTTAAAAAGCGATGGGAGTTAGTGGGGAAAAAAGGCAAAAAATTCACTAGCGACAGCCAACTCCAACAGAGGTCGTAAGAAAAGTTTAAAAGCGACGGCACTAAGGAGAGAGAAGAAATAACTAAAAAATAAAGACAGCAAAATAAAGACAGCAAACGGGATCAAAGACGACAGACCATTTTAAAAGCAGCGGGGATTAAAGAACTAAGGAAAAAATTTTAAAATGGGGACGGCGAACTAAAGCGGAGACGTAGAGGCAAAATCTAAACAGCGGCGGCACGAAGGAAAGCCAAGAAAAAATAATTAAACACTAAAGACGGCAAACGAGAGAAAAGTAGGAAGTTTTGAAAGCAACGGGGACTAAGGAAATGAGGAAAAAATTTCAAAAAAGCGACGGTGAACTAAAACGAAGACGTAGAAAGAAAGTCTAAAAAGCGATGGAACAGAACAAAGAGAAGCAATACTGAAAAACAGCCAGCAAGGGGAATGAAAGTAGGCATAGGAAGAACATTTAAGAAGTGAGGGGGATTAGGGAAGTAAATGAAGTATTACAAAAAGTGGAACAGCGAACTAAAAGAGATGTAGAAAAAACCCCTTAAAAAGCGACGGCGTTAAGGAAAGACAAGAAAGAATTTTTTTTTAAAAAAAAAAGTAAAGGTAGGCAAATAAAGACCGCGAAGGGGATAAAAGTAGACAGAAAATTTAAAAAGCAATGGTGATTAAGGAAATAAAGACATGCTAAAGACAGCAAATAGGTTAAAGTAGATGTAGAAGCAGAAAGAAAGTGTAAAAGGGTCAGGGCACACGATAGCCAGGAAAGAATTAATAAACAGTGATACGCAGCTTGATAAAAGTAGACGTAGAAGGAAAAATTTACAAGGGATTGTGCACAGGACAGACAAGGAAAATGAAAAAAAAATAGTGACGGTGAACGGAGAAATAGAAAGGAACCTTAGAAGCGACGGGGCACAGAAAAGAGAGGCATACATTACAAAATAAAGACAGTGAACTGGATGAAAGTAGACAGAGAAAGAAAATTGTAAAAGCGACCAGGTACGCGGCAGGTTTTCAAAATATTTAAATATTGAAAGTATTTTAAGGTATTTTTAAAAATTTAAAAAACTTAAAAATCAACAATAGGCAGCTTCATAAAAGTAGAAAGGGCGTCATGGTTTAACCCTGGCTGGCAAGTAAGCACCATACAGCTGGGATGGGGGGGAGAATTGGAAAGGTAAACATGAGAGAGACACTCTCGTGGGTTGATACAAAACAAGTTTAATAATTAAAAACAAATTTTAAAAAAACCAAACAAGCGATGCAAATGCAAACACATGCTCACCACTACGCGACCGATGCCCAGCCCGTCCCGAGCAGCGGTCCCCCCCACCCACCAACCTCCCCCCCCCCCCCCCCAGTTTTATTGCTGAGCACGACGTCATACGGTCTGGAATATCCCTTTGGTCAGCTGGGTCAGCCGTCCCGGCCGCGACCATTCCCAACCCCTCGTGTACGCCCAGCCCACTCGCTGGCAGGGCAGGGTGAGGAGCAGAGCAGCCCTTGACGCGGCGCAAGCGCTGCTCAGCAGTAACCGACACCTCCCGGTGCTATCAATGCTGTTTTCAGCACAAATCCAAAAACGTAGCCCAGTACCAGCTACCGTGAAGAAAACTAACTCTATCCCATCCGAAACCTGCACACACAGAAACAAAAATGTAAGAAGCTGTGGTACAGGAAACACAGGAAAAAATTCAAAAAATGGGGACGGAAAACTAGATAAAGAGAGACATAGAAAGAAAGTCTAAAAAGTGACGGGGTACGGGAGAGACCGGAAAACGGTTTAAAAATAGGGACAGCAAACATAATAAGTGTTGATATAGAAAGAAACTCTAATAGGCGATGGCATTAAGACAGAGAAGAACAAATTAAAAAATAAGGCTAGGGTAAAAAAAAAAAAGAGATGCACCTGGAAATAAAACGTTGAAAGTGACATGGCACACAACAGACAGGAATAAGTGAAAATATGTGGACAGGGAGTTCAATGAAAGTAGACATAGAATGAAAAGTGAAAAAGCAAGAGGTTCCAGACAGGCAGGAAAAGTGTTAAAAATAAAGACAGCGACGTGGTTAAAGTAGACGCGGAAGGAAAATTTGAAAAGCAAGCAGGTAAAGGACAGGCGGGACAAAAATTAAAAATGGGTACAGAAAATGGGATAAAAGTTGACACAGCAAGAAAATTCAAAAAGCAAAGGCATTAAGGAAAGACAAGAAAAATCACTTAAAAATTGGGGTAGGGTGATGAGAGGGAGACCTAGGCAGAAAATCATAAAAGCAAAGGTATTAAGGAAAGACAAGAAAAAGCTACAAAATACGAATAGGGAGAAATATACAGAGAGACATAGCAAACTTCAAAAGCCATGGGGTACAGAGCAGGCAGGAAACAAATAAAAAAGACAGACGGTGAATTGGTTAAAGTAGACATGGCAAGAAAAGTCTTAAAAGCGACAGGGTACAGGATAGACAGGAAGACATAACAAATAGGGACAGCACAGTGGATAAACTTTGACATAGAAAGAAAATGGGAAATGTGGTGGCTTTAAGGAAAGACAAGAACAAATTAAAAAGTGAGAACAGAGGCAAAAATAGGCACACGTAGCAGTAAAGGTAAGAAGCGAGGGGATACACTACGCGGGAAAGAATTCAAAAATAGGGATGGGGAGCTTGGTAAAAGCAGAGGTAGAAAGAAAACTGAAGAAGCGACAGGGTCCAGGATAGATGGGAGAGCATTAGAAAATACAGACGGTCAATGGATAAAAGTGGCCATAGAAACAAAATTTTAAACTGACGGAGTACAGTATAGACAGGAAAAAAAAAGAAAAAGGAAGGACAGGAAACTAAGTAAGTGGAGACCTAGAAAGAAGATTTGTAAAGCAACTGGGTACAGGACAGAGAGGGAGGAGTTAAAAAGAATCGGGACCCGAGTCAGATAGAGGGAGACAGAAAGACATTTTTAAAAGTGTCGGACTACAAGAAAAACAGGAAGGAACTGAAAAATAGGAAGAGGGATGAGAAGAGAAGGGAAGGAAACACTGAAAGAAAATTTAAAAGGTGACAGGGTATACGGAAGAAAGGGAGGAAATAAAATTTAGGGGAAGGGAGCCAGATAAAGGGAATTGTTGAAAGAGAAATTAAAGAGCCGTGGGGTACGAGAAATATAGGGGAGAATTAAAAAAAAAAAAAAAATCAAGGAAGGGAGCCAGGCAGAGGGAGACGTAGAAGGAATTTTAAAAAGCAATTGAGTACGAGAAAGATAGGCAAGAATTAAAACATAGGGACAGGGAGATGGAGAGGGGACAAAGTAGAAAGGAAACCTAAACAGCGATCGAGGACAAGCAACACAGGAGTGTTAAAAAAAGCAGGGACAGGGAGATGGCTAGAAGGAACTGTAGTTAAAGAAAATTTTAAAAGCAACGGGGTATAAGAAACACAGGAAATAATGACAAAATAGCAACAGGGAGATGGCTAGAAGGAAACATGGAAAGAACATTTAAAAAGCGATGGGGCACAGGAGAGTGAGAGGAATTAAAAAATAGGGACAGGGTGTTGGAGAGAGGGAAACATAGAAGGAGAAAATAAAATGCAACGGGGTAGAAGGAACACAGGAAACCACAAAGAAGTAGGGAGAAGGAGCCCAGAGAGGAAAACGGAGGGAAATAAAAAAACCTGGATAGGTGAAGTGGTACAGGGCAGAGTTGGCAGAAGAGTAACAAGTTTTGGGGAGCTGGACAAGGTAGGTGGGCCGGCAGAGAGGGAGACAGAAGCAGGGACAGGCAGGGAGGTCAGGCAGAGATCTGGGGAAGGGCGGCAGAGATGGACCGGGCCGCACAGGAGAGAACGCGTGACTCACCACAGCTCCGGGCACTGGCAGGAGACCTTCACCGCCCCAACGCTTTTCTCTCTGCCTCAGCGGCAGGCGCCTCAATGCTCTTCTACCTCCAGGCTTCCCAGCGGCTCACCCATGCAGCCAGTGGAGGCACCGAGCTCCCAGCACTGCGTGCTGGTGGTGCGTTCTGTCAGGGACGGCTCGGCGAGCCCCTTCGTGGCTGCAGGGACTGGCCGTTCCTTGCTGGAGGCACCTGCCTGCAGGGCCCCCTTGGGTTCCCTCCTCCTCAGCCAGCTCCCCTTTGTCAGCTCCCTCAGGCAGGCGTGCCCTGGCAGCCCCCTTTACAGCTAGAGCCCCTTCACACAGCAGGGCCAGCCCCATCCTCAGCCTCACTGGCCACACCTGGGGCTGCCCCAGCTCCAGGCCCAGCTGGAGCCCATTGGCAACAGGGGCCCTGGCCAAAGCCCCCCAACACATCCCCCCCTCCCCAGCACCTGTCCACAGCCACAAGCTCTGCACCCAGGGGCTGCAAACACATCCAGGGGCACAGAGGAGGCAGGAACAGTTTATTCCTTAATGCACATTAGGAATGCCGGCAGTGAGCTGGCTCCAAGGCTCGGTGCCCAAAGGCAGCAGGCGAGAAGGAAAAGAGGGAAGAGGCAAGCAGGAGGAAGGACAGAGGGCGGTAGAGAAGAGGCGTGGGACAGGGAGCCAGAAAATGGTATGCTGGGAACAAAAAAGAGGGACGGGGAGCCGCACAAGGATGGAGAGAGAGAGAGAGAGAAATGGAGGGCAGTGAGGAGGAGGATGGGGAGATGGAGCAATAAATAAGAGGGGGAGGGAGCAGGGCTGAGAGATGGAAAGGACCGAGCAGGGTGACAGGAAGAGCAGAGAGGGACAGAGAGAAGGAGACACCCGCAGGCAGGAGACAGAGAGACGGAGGAGGGGGATTTTTTCCCCGGCAGGAAACTGGATAGAGGGAGACAGAGAGAAAACTGCAACAGGGGAATAAAGCGGAAGGAATTTAAAAAGGAAAAGAAAAAAAAAAAATATGGACGGGAAGCCGGACAGAGGCAGTCATAGAAAGAGAAATGAAAAAGCGACAAACACGGGCCAGAAATAAAAATCAGAGCACGTAAGACGGATGGAGGGAGAAATAGAAAGGAACGGGACAGAGAGGCCGGGAATTTTAAAAATTGTCAAGGGGAGCTCTGCAGAGGGAGATTCGAAAGAGTAAAGAAAAAGCGATGGGCTATGGGAAATGCAGGAAAGAAAAAAACGAGGCAGTGAACCAGGTAAATGGAGTCACAGAAATAAAATTTTAAAAGCAACATGGAACACGACAGGAAAGAATTAAAAACAAGGGAAAGGGAACCAGGTAAATGGAGACATAAAATTTAAAAAGCGACAGGGTAAGGAGAAGAGAAAAAACACCCCAAACCAAAAAATAGGGAGAGCAAACCGGAGAAAAGACGAGCGAGAAAGAAACATTCAAAAGCCACGGGGTACGCAACAGGCGGGAAAGAATTAAAAAATAGGGATAGGGAGCTGGATAAAAGCAGACGTGGAAGGCAACGTGAAAACGCGAAGAGGTGCGGGACAGCCAGCAGAGGACTAAAGACAGGGCCAGCAAACTAGATTACCGGTGCATATAGAAACAAAATTTTAAAAGCCAAGGGTTGAAGAGAGAGAAAAAAATAACAAAATAGAGACAGCGATCGAAATAAACAGAGGCACACGAAGAAAAGTCATAAAGTGAAGCGCAGGCTGCGGGACAGACAGGAAAGAATTAACAAATCAACACATTGGATGGGATAGAATTAGATCGAGAAAAACTAAAAAGCCACCTCTCTTAGGAAAGACAAGAAGAAACTAAAAAAATAAAGAAAGGATGACAAAGAGAATGACACATACAAAGTAAATTGAAAAAGCAATGGGGTACACAACCTACTGAAAACTACTGAAAAATAAGGATAGGAAGCTTGACACAGGAAGAGGTAGAAAGAAAATTTCAAAAACTACTGGGTAGAGGACAAACAGAAGAAAATGTTAAAAAAAAAAAAAAACAACCCCAAACGAGATAAAAGTATACATAGAAGCAAAACTTTCAAAGCCAAGGGACTAAGAGAGGCAAGCATTAAAAAAGTAGCAACAGCAAACTAAACAAAGACGGACAGAAATTGTAAAAAGCGACTAAGGCACTAAGGAAAGAGAAGAAATCATTAAAAAATAAAGACAGTAAACGGGATAAACTTAGAGAGAAAATCTTAAAAGCAATGGGGACTGAAGAAAGAACAAAAAAATGTTCAAATAGGGACGGTGAACTAAACCGGAGACGTAGAAAGAAAATCTAAAAAGCAACGGGACTGAGGAAAGACAAGAAATAATTAAAAATAAAGATAACGAAGGGAATACAAGTCAGCATAGAACTAATGTTAAAAAAGCGAGGGGCATTAGGGAAATAAAGGGCAAAATCAAAATATAGGGACAGTAAACTAAGAGAGATGTAGGAAAAAAGCCTTAAAAAGCAAGGGCACTAGCGAGAGAGAAGAAAAAAAAGTTAAAGGAAAAGAAAGCAAAATAAAGACAGCAAACGGGGTGAAAGTAGAAAATTTAGCAAGCGATGGCGATTACGGAAACGAATGGAAGAAAAATTTAAAAATAGGGACAGCGAACTGAAACCGACGTAGAAAGAAAATTTGTAAAGCGCCGGCACTAAGGACAGATAAGTAGCAATTAAAGAAAGACACCAACCGGGATAAAAATAGACAGAAAACTGTAAAAGCACCAGGGATTACGGAAATAAGGAAAAAAGGAAATCATAGCGACACTGAACTAAAATGGAGAAGTAGAAAGAAAACTTAAAAGGCTATGGCCCTGAAGACAGACAAGAAATAATGAAAAATAAAGACATGGACGGGAAGAAGAGTAGGCATAGAAACTGCGTTTAAAAAGCGATGGGAGTTAGTGGGGAAAAAAGGCAAAAAATTCACTAGCGACAGCCAACTCCAACAGAGGTCGTAAGAAAAGTTTAAAAGCGACGGCACTAAGGAGAGAGAAGAAATAACTAAAAAATAAAGACAGCAAAATAAAGACAGCAAACGGGATCAAAGACGACAGACCATTTTAAAAGCAGCGGGGATTAAAGAACTAAGGAAAAAATTTTAAAATGGGGACGGCGAACTAAAGCGGAGACGTAGAGGCAAAATCTAAACAGCGGCGGCACGAAGGAAAGCCAAGAAAAAATAATTAAACACTAAAGACGGCAAACGAGAGAAAAGTAGGAAGTTTTGAAAGCAACGGGGACTATGGAAATGAGGAAAAAATTTCAAAAAAGCGACGGTGAACTAAAATGAAGACGTAGAAAGAAAGTCTAAAAAGCGATGGAACAGAACAAAGAGAAGCAATACTGAAAAACAGCCAGCAAGGGGAATGAAAGTAGGCATAGGAAGAACATTTAAGAAGTGAGGGGGATTAGGGAAGTAAATGAAGTATTACAAAAAGTGGAACAGCGAACTAAAAGAGATGTAGAAAAAACCCCTTAAAAAGCGACGGCGTTAAGGAAAGACAAGAAAGAATTTTTTTAAAGAAAAAAAAAGTAAAGGTAGGCAAATAAAGACCGCGAAGGGGATAAAAGTAGACAGAAAATTTAAAAAGCAATGGTGATTAAGGAAATAAAGACATGCTAAAGACAGCAAATAGGTTAAAGTAGATGTAGAAGCAGAAAGAAAGTGTAAAAGGGTCAGGGCACACGATAGCCAGGAAAGAATTAATAAACAGTGATACGCAGCTTGATAAAAGTAGACGTAGAAGGAAAAATTTACAAGGGATTGTGCACAGGACAGACAAGGAAAATGAAAAAAAATAGTGACGGTGAACGGAGAAATAGAAAGGAACCTTAGAAGCGACGGGGCACAGAAAAGAGAGGCATACATTACAAAATAAAGACAGTGAACTGGATGAAAGTAGACAGAGAAAGAAAATTGTAAAAGCGACCAGGTACGCGGCAGGTTTTCAAAATATTTAAATATTGAAAGTATTTTAAGGTATTTTTAAAAATTTAAAAAACTTAAAAATCAACAATAGGCAGCTTCATAAAAGTAGAAAGGGCGTCATGGTTTAACCCTGGCTGGCAAGTAAGCACCATACAGCTGGGATGGGGGGGAGAATTGGAAAGGTAAACATGAGAGAGACACTCTCGTGGGTTGATACAAAACAAGTTTAATAATTAAAAACAAATTTTAAAAAAACCAAACAAGCGATGCAAATGCAAACACATGCTCACCACTACGCGACCGATGCCCAGCCCGTCCCGAGCAGCGGTCCCCCCCACCCACCAACCTCCCCCCCCCCCCCCCCAGTTTTATTGCTGAGCACGACGTCATACGGTCTGGAATATCCCTTTGGTCAGCTGGGTCAGCCGTCCCGGCCGCGACCATTCCCAACCCCTCGTGTACGCCCAGCCCACTCGCTGGCAGGGCAGGGTGAGGAGCAGAGCAGCCCTTGACGCGGCGCAAGCGCTGCTCAGCAGTAACCGACACCTCCCGGTGCTATCAATGCTGTTTTCAGCACAAATCCAAAAACGTAGCCCAGTACCAGCTACCGTGAAGAAAACTAACTCTATCCCATCCGAAACCTGCACACACAGAAACAAAAATGTAAGAAGCTGTGGTACAGGAAACACAGGAAAAAATTCAAAAAATGGGGACGGAAAACTAGATAAAGAGAGACATAGAAAGAAAGTCTAAAAAGTGACGGGGTACGGGAGAGACCGGAAAACGGTTTAAAAATAGGGACAGCAAACATAATAAGTGTTGATATAGAAAGAAACTTTAATAGGCGATGGCATTAAGACAGAGAAGAACAAATTAAAAAATAAGGCTAGGGTAAAAAAAAAAAAGAGATGCACCTGGAAATAAAACGTTGAAAGTGACATGGCACACAACAGACAGGAATAAGTGAAAATATGTGGACAGGGAGTTCAATGAAAGTAGACATAGAATGAAAAGTGAAAAAGCAAGAGGTTCCAGACAGGCAGGAAAAGTGTTAAAAATAAAGACAGCGACGTGGTTAAAGTAGACGCGGAAGGAAAATTTGAAAAGCAAGCAGGTAAAGGACAGGCGGGACAAAAATTAAAAATGGGTACAGAAAATGGGATAAAAGTTGACACAGCAAGAAAATTCAAAAAGCAAAGGCATTAAGGAAAGACAAGAAAAATCACTTAAAAATTGGGGTAGGGTGATGAGAGGGAGACCTAGGCAGAAAATCATAAAAGCAAAGGTATTAAGGAAAGACAAGAAAAAGCTACAAAATACGAATAGGGAGAAATATACAGAGAGACATAGCAAACTTCAAAAGCCATGGGGTACAGAGCAGGCAGGAAACAAATAAAAAAGACAGACGGTGAATTGGTTAAAGTAGACATGGCAAGAAAAGTCTTAAAAGCGACAGGGTACAGGATAGACAGGAAGACATAACAAATAGGGACAGCACAGTGGATAAACTTTGACATAGAAAGAAAATGGGAAATGTGGTGGCTTTAAGGAAAGACAAGAACAAATTAAAAAGTGAGAACAGAGGCAAAAATAGGCACACGTAGCAGTAAAGGTAAGAAGCGAGGGGATACACTACGCGGGAAAGAATTCAAAAATAGGGATGGGGAGCTTGGTAAAAGCAGAGGTAGAAAGAAAACTGAAGAAGCGACAGGGTCCAGGATAGATGGGAGAGCATTAGAAAATACAGACGGTCAATGGATAAAAGTGGCCATAGAAACAAAATTTTAAACTGACGGAGTACAGTATAGACAGGAAAAAAAAAGAAAAAGGAAGGACAGGAAACTAAGTAAGTGGAGACCTAGAAAGAAGATTTGTAAAGCAACTGGGTACAGGACAGAGAGGGAGGAGTTAAAAAGAATCGGGACCCGAGTCAGATAGAGGGAGACAGAAAGACATTTTTAAAAGTGTCGGACTACAAGAAAAACAGGAAGGAACTGAAAAATAGGAAGAGGGATGAGAAGAGAAGGGAAGGAAACACTGAAAGAAAATTTAAAAGGTGACAGGGTATACGGAAGAAAGGGAGGAAATAAAATTTAGGGGAAGGGAGCCAGATAAAGGGAATTGTTGAAAGAGAAATTAAAGAGCCGTGGGGTACGAGAAATATAGGGGAGAATTAAAAAAAAAAAAAAAATCAAGGAAGGGAGCCAGACAGAGGGAGACGTAGAAGGAATTTTAAAAAGCAATTGAGTACGAGAAAGATAGGCAAGAATTAAAACATAGGGACAGGGAGATGGAGAGGGGACAAAGTAGAAAGGAAACCTAAACAGCGATCGAGGACAAGCAACACAGGAGTGTTAAAAAAAGCAGGGACAGGGAGATGGCTAGAAGGAACTGTAGTTAAAGAAAATTTTAAAAGCAACGGGGTATAAGAAACACAGGAAATAATGACAAAATAGCAACAGGGAGATGGCTAGAAGGAAACATGGAAAGAACATTTAAAAAGCGATGGGGCACAGGAGAGTGAGAGGAATTAAAAAATAGGGACAGGGTGTTGGAGAGAGGGAAACATAGAAGGAGAATAAAATGCAACGGGGTAGAAGGAACACAGGAAACCACAAAGAAGTAGGGAGAAGGAGCCCAGAGAGGAAAACGGAGGGAAATAAAAAAACCTGGATAGGTGAAGTGGTACAGGGCAGAGTTGGCAGAAGAGTAACAAGTTTTGGGGAGCTGGACAAGGTAGGTGGGCCGGCAGAGAGGGAGACAGAAGCAGGGACAGGCAGGGAGGTCAGGCAGAGATCTGGGGAAGGGCGGCAGAGATGGACCGGGCCGCACAGGAGAGAACGCGTGACTCACCACAGCTCCGGGCACTGGCAGGAGACCTTCACCGCCCCAACGCTTTTCTCTCTGCCTCAGCGGCAGGCGCCTCAATGCTCTTCTACCTCCAGGCTTCCCAGCGGCTCACCCATGCAGCCAGTGGAGGCACCGAGCTCCCAGCACTGCGTGCTGGTGGTGCGTTCTGTCAGGGACGGCTCGGCGAGCCCCTTCGTGGCTGCAGGGACTGGCCGTTCCTTGCTGGAGGCACCTGCCTGCAGGGCCCCCTTGGGTTCCCTCCTCCTCAGCCAGCTCCCCTTTGTCAGCTCCCTCAGGCAGGCGTGCCCTGGCAGCCCCCTTTACAGCTAGAGCCCCTTCACACAGCAGGGCCAGCCCCATCCTCAGCCTCACTGGCCACACCTGGGGCTGCCCCAGCTCCAGGCCCAGCTGGAGCCCATTGGCAACAGGGGCCCTGGCCAAAGCCCCCCAACACATCCCCCCCTCCCCAGCACCTGTCCACAGCCACAAGCTCTGCACCCAGGGGCTGCAAACACATCCAGGGGCACAGAGGAGGCAGGAACAGTTTATTCCTTAATGCACATTAGGAATGCCGGCAGTGAGCTGGCTCCAAGGCTCGGTGCCCAAAGGCAGCAGGCGAGAAGGAAAAGAGGGAAGAGGCAAGCAGGAGGAAGGACAGAGGGCGGTAGAGAAGAGGCGTGGGACAGGGAGCCAGAAAATGGTATGCTGGGAACAAAAAAGAGGGACGGGGAGCCGCACAAGGATGGAGAGAGAGAGAGAGAGAAATGGAGGGCAGTGAGGAGGAGGATGGGGAGATGGAGCAATAAATAAGAGGGGGAGGGAGCAGGGCTGAGAGATGGAAAGGACCGAGCAGGGTGACAGGAAGAGCAGAGAGGGACAGAGAGAAGGAGACACCCGCAGGCAGGAGACAGAGAGACGGAGGAGGGGGATTTTTTCCCCGGCAGGAAACTGGATAGAGGGAGACAGAGAGAAAACTGCAACAGGGGAATAAAGCGGAAGGAATTTAAAAAGGAAAAAAAAAAAAAATATGGACGGGAAGCCGGACAGAGGCAGTCATAGAAAGAGAAATGAAAAAGCGACAAACACGGGCCAGAAATAAAAATCAGAGCACGTAAGACGGATGGAGGGAGAAATAGAAAGGAACGGGACAGAGAGGCCGGGAATTTTAAAAATTGTCAAGGGGAGCTCTGCAGAGGGAGATTCGAAAGAGTAAAGAAAAAGCGATGGGCTATGGGAAATGCAGGAAAGAAAAAAACGAGGCAGTGAACCAGGTAAATGGAGTCACAGAAATAAAATTTTAAAAGCAACATGGAACACGACAGGAAAGAATTAAAAACAAGGGAAAGGGAACCAGGTAAATGGAGACATAAAATTTAAAAAGCGACAGGGTAAGGAGAAGAGAAAAAACGCCCCAAACCAAAAAATAGGGAGAGCAAACCGGAGAAAAGACGAGCGAGAAAGAAACATTCAAAAGCGACGGGGTACGCAACAGGCGGGAAAGAATTAAAAAATAGGGATAGGGAGCTGGATAAAAGCAGACGTGGAAGGCAACGTGAAAACGCGAAGAGGTGCGGGACAGCCAGCAGAGAAGTAAAGACAAGGCCAGCAAACTAGATTACCGGTGCATATAGAAACAAAATTTTAAAAGCCAAGGGTTGAAGAGAGAGAAAAAAATAACAAAATAGAGACAGCGATCGAAATAAACAGAGGCACACGAAGAAAATTCATAAAGTGAAGCGCAGGCTGCGGGACAGACAGGAAAGAATTAACAAATCAACACATTGGATGGGATAGAATTAGATCGAGAAAAACTAAAAAGCCACCTCTCTTAGGAAAGACAAGAAGAAACTAAAAAAATAAAGAAAGGATGACAAAGAGAATGACACATACAAAGTAAATTGAAAAAGCAACGGGGTACACAACCTACTGAAAACTACTGAAAAATAAGGATAGGAAGCTTGACACAGGAAGAGGTAGAAAGAAAATTTCAAAAACTACTGGGTAGAGGACAAACAGGAGAAAATGTGAAAAAAAAAAACAACCAACCCCAAACGAGATAAAAGTATACATAGAAGCAAAACTTTCAAAGCCAAGGGACTAAGAGAGGCAAGCATTAAAAAAGTAGCAACAGCAAACTAAACAAAGACGGACAGAAATTGTAAAAAGCGACTAAGGCACTAAGGAAAGAGAAGAAATAATTAAAAAATAAAGACAGTAAACGGGATAAACTTAGAGAGAAAATCTTAAAAGCAATGGGGACTGAAGAAAGAACAAAAAAATGTTCAAATAGGGACGGTGAACTAAACCGGAGACGTAGAAAGAAAATCTAAAAAGCAACGGGACTGAGGAAAGACAAGAAATTAAAAATAAAGATAACGAAGGGACTACAAGTCAGCATAGAACTAACGTTAAAAAAGCGAGGGGCATTAGGGAAATAAAGGGCAAAATTAAAATATAGGGACAGTAAACTAAGAGAGATGTAGGAAAAAAGCCTTAAAAAGCAAGGGCACTAGCGAGAGAGAAGAAAAAAAAATTAAAGGAAAAGAAAGCAAAATAAAGACAGCAAACGGGGTGAAAGTAGAAAATTTAGCAAGCGATGGCGATTACGGAAACGAATGGAAGAAAAATTTAAAAATAGGGACAGCGAACTGAAACCGACGTAGAAAGAAAATTTGTAAAGCGCCGGCACTAAGGACAGATAAGTAGCAATTAAAGAAAGACACCAACCGGGATAAAATTAGACAGAAAACTGTAAAAGCACCAGGGATTACGGAAATAAGGAAAAAAGGAAATCATAGCGACACTGAACTAAAATGGAGAAGTAGAAAGAAAACTTAAAAGGCTATGGCCCTGAAGACAGACAAGAAATAATGAAAAATAAAGATATCGACGGGAAGAAGAGTAGGCATAGAAACTGCGTTTAAAAAGCGATGGGAGTTAGTGGGGAAAAAAGGCAAAAAATTCACTAGCGACAGCCAACTCCAACAGAGGTCGTAAGAAAAGTTTAAAAGCAACGGCACTAAGGAGAGAGAAGAAATAACTAAAAAATAAAGACAGCAAAATAAAGACAGCAAACGGGATCAAAGACGAGAGACCATTTTAAAAGCAGCGGGGATTAAAGAACTAAGGAAAAAATTTTAAAATGGGGACGGCGAACTAAAGCGGAGACGTAGAGGCAAAATCTAAACAGCGGCGGCACGAAGGAAAGCCAAGAAAAAATAATTAAACACTAAAGACGGCAAACGAGAGAAAAGTAGGAAGTTTTGAAAGCAACGGGGACTAAGGAAATGAGGAAAAAATTTCAAAAAAGCGACGGTGAACTAAAACGAAGACGTAGAAAGAAAGTCTAAAAAGCGATGGAACAGAACAAAGAGAAGCAATACTGAAAAACAGCCAGCAAGGGGAATGAAAGTAGGCATAGGAAGAACATTTAAGAAGTGAGGGGGATTAGGGAAGTAAATGAAGTATTACAAAAAGTGGAACAGCGAACTAAAAGAGATGTAGAAAAAACCCCTTAAAAAGCGACGGCGTTAAGGAAAGACAAGAAAGAATTTTTTTTTAAAAAAAAAAGTAAAGGTAGGCAAATAAAGACCGCGAAGGGGATAAAAGTAGACAGAAAATTTAAAAAGCAATGGTGATTAAGGAAATAAAGACATGCTAAAGACAGCAAATAGGTTAAAGTAGATGTAGAAGCAGAAAGAAAGTGTAAAAGGGTCAGGGCACACGATAGCCAGGAAAGAATTAATAAACAGTGATACGCAGCTTGATAAAAGTAGACGTAGAAGGAAAAATTTACAAGGGATTGTGCACAGGACAGACAAGGAAAATGAAAAAAAATAGTGACGGTGAACGGAGAAATAGAAAGGAACCTTAGAAGCGACGGGGCACAGAAAAGAGAGGCATACATTACAAAATAAAGACAGTGAACTGGATGAAAGTAGACAGAGAAAGAAAATTGTAAAAGCGACCAGGTACGCGGCAGGTTTTCAAAATATTTAAATATTGAAAGTATTTTAAGGTATTTTTAAAAATTTAAAAAACTTAAAAATCAACAATAGGCAGCTTCATAAAAGTAGAAAGGGCGTCATGGTTTAACCCTGGCTGGCAAGTAAGCACCATACAGCTGGGATGGGGGGGAGAATTGGAAAGGTAAACATGAGAGAGACACTCTCGTGGGTTGATACAAAACAAGTTTAATAATTAAAAACAAATTTTAAAAAAACCAAACAAGCGATGCAAATGCAAACACATGCTCACCACTACCCGACCGATGCCCAGCCCGTCCCGAGCAGCGGTCCCCCCCACCCACCAACCTCCCCCCCACACCCAGTTTTATTGCTGAGCACGACGTCATACGGTCTGGAATATCCCTTTGGTCAGCTGGGTCAGCCGTCCCGGCCGCGACCATTCCCAACCCCTCGTGTACGCCCAGCCCACTCGCTGGCAGGGCAGGGTGAGGAGCAGAGCAGCCCTTGACGCGGCGCAAGCGCTGCTCAGCAGTAACCGACACCTCCCGGTGCTATCAATGCTGTTTTCAGCACAAATCCAAAAACGTAGCCCAGTACCGGCTACCGTGAAGAAAACTAACTCTATCCCATCCGAAACCTGCACACACAGAAACAAAAATGTAAGAAGCTGGGGTACAGGAAACACAGGAAAAAATTCAAAAAATGGGGACGGAAAACTAGATAAAGAGAGACATAGAAAGAAAGTCTAAAAAGTGACGGGGTACGGGAGAGACAGGAAAACGGTTTAAAAATAGGGACAGCAAACATAATAAGTGTTGATATAGAAAGAAACTTTAATAGGCGATGGCATTAAGACAGAGAAGAACAAATTAAAAAATAAGGCTAGGGTAAAAAAAAAAATAGAGATGCACCTGGAAATAAAACGTTGAAAGTGACATGGCACACAACAGACAGGAATAAGTGAAAATATGTGGACAGGGAGTTCAATGAAAGTAGACATAGAATGAAAAGTGAAAAAGCAAGGGGTTCCAGACAGGCAGGAAAAGTGTTAAAAATAAAGACAGCGACGTGGTTAAAGTAGACGCGGAAGGAAAATTTGAAAAGCAAGCAGGTAAAGGACAGGCGGGACAAAAATTAAAAATGGGTACAGAAAATGGGATAAAAGTTGACACAGCAAGAAAATTCAAAAAGCAAAGGCATTAAGGAAAGACAAGAAAAATCACTTAAAAATTGGGGTAGGGTGATGAGAGGGAGACCTAGGCAGAAAATCATAAAAGCAAAGGTATTAAGGAAAGACAAGAAAAAGCTACAAAATACGAATAGGGAGAAATATACAGAGAGACATAGCAAACTTCAAAAGCCATGGGGTACAGAGCAGGCAGGAAACAAATAAAAAAGACAGACGGTGAATTGGTTAAAGTAGACATGGCAAGAAAAGTCTTAAAAGCGACAGGGTACAGGATAGACAGGAAGACATAACAAATAGGGACAGCACAGTGGATAAACTTTGACATAGAAAGAAAATGGGAAATGTGGTGGCTTTAAGGAAAGACAAGAACAAATTAAAAAGTGAGAACAGAGGCAAAAATAGGCACACGTAGCAGTAAATGTAAGAAGCGAGGGGATACACTACGCGGGAAAGAATTCAAAAATAGGGATGGGGAGCTTGGTAAAAGCAGAGGTAGAAAGAAAACTGAAGAAGCGACAGGGTCCAGGATAGATGGGAGAGCATTAGAAAATACAGACGGTCAATGGATAAAAGTGGCCATAGAAACAAAATTTTAAACTGACGGAGTACAGTATAGACAGGAAAAAAAAAGAAAAAGGAAGGACAGGAAACTAAGTAAGTGGAGACCTAGAAAGAAGATTTGTAAAGCAACTGGGTACAGGACAGAGAGGGAGGAGTTAAAAAGAATCGGGACCCGAGTCAGATAGAGGGAGACAGAAAGACATTTTTAAAAGTGTCGGACTACAAGAAAAACAGGAAGGAACTGAAAAATAGGAAGAGGGATGAGAAGAGAAGGGAAGGAAACACTGAAAGAAAATTTAAAAGGTGACAGGGTATACGGAAGAAAGGGAGGAAATAAAATTTAGGGGAAGGGAGCCAGATAAAGGGAATTGTTGAAAGAGAAATTAAAGAGCCGTGGGGTACGAGAAATATAGGGGAGAATTAAAAAAAAAAAAAAAAATCAAGGAAGGGAGCCAGACAGAGGGAGACGTAGAAGGAATTTTAAAAAGCAATTGAGTACGAGAAAGATAGGCAAGAATTAAAACATAGGGACAGGGAGATGGAGAGGGGACAAAGTAGAAAGGAAACCTAAACAGCGATCGAGGACAAGCAACACAGGAGTGTTAAAAAAAGCAGGGACAGGGAGATGGCTAGAAGGAACTGTAGTTAAAGAAAATTTTAAAAGCAACGGGGTATAAGAAACACAGGAAATAATGACAAAATAGCAACAGGGAGATGGCTAGAAGGAAACATGGAAAGAACATTTAAAAAGCGATGGGGCACAGGAGAGTGAGAGGAATTAAAAAATAGGGACAGGGTGTTGGAGAGAGGGAAACATAGAAGGAGAATAAAATGCAACGGGGTAGAAGGAACACAGGAAACCACAAAGAAGTAGGGAGAAGGAGCCCAGAGAGGAAAACGGAGGGAAATAAAAAAACCTGGATAGGTGAAGTGGTACAGGGCAGAGTTGGCAGAAGAGTAACAAGTTTTGGGGAGCTGGACAAGGTAGGTGGGCCGGCAGAGAGGGAGACAGAAGCAGGGACAGGCAGGGAGGTCAGGCAGAGATCTGGGGAAGGGCGGCAGAGATGGACCGGGCCGCACAGGAGAGAACGCGTGACTCACCACAGCTCCGGGCACTGGCAGGAGACCTTCACCGCCCCAACGCTTTTCTCTCTGCCTCAGCGGCAGGCGCCTCAATGCTCTTCTACCTCCAGGCTTCCCAGCGGCTCACCCATGCAGCCAGTGGAGGCACCGAGCTCCCAGCACTGCGTGCTGGTGGTGCGTTCTGTCAGGGACGGCTCGGCGAGCCCCTTCGTGGCTGCAGGGACTGGCCGTTCCTTGCTGGAGGCACCTGCCTGCAGGGCCCCCTTGGGTTCCCTCCTCCTCAGCCAGCTCCCCTTTGTCAGCTCCCTCAGGCAGGCGTGCCCTGGCAGCCCCCTTTACAGCTAGAGCCCCTTCACACAGCAGGGCCAGCCCCATCCTCAGCCTCACTGGCCACACCTGGGGCTGCCCCAGCTCCAGGCCCAGCTGGAGCCCATTGGCAACAGGGGCCCTGGCCAAAGCCCCCCAACACATCCCCCCCTCCCCAGCACCTGTCCACAGCCACAAGCTCTGCACCCAGGGGCTGCAAACACATCCAGGGGCACAGAGGAGGCAGGAACAGTTTATTCCTTAATGCACATTAGGAATGCCGGCAGTGAGCTGGCTCCAAGGCTCGGTGCCCAAAGGCAGCAGGCGAGAAGGAAAAGAGGGAAGAGGCAAGCAGGAGGAAGGACAGAGGGCGGTAGAGAAGAGGCGTGGGACAGGGAGCCAGAAAATGGTATGCTGGGAACAAAAAAGAGGGACGGGGAGCCGCACAAGGATGGAGAGAGAGAGAGAGAGAAATGGAGGGCAGTGAGGAGGAGGATGGGGAGATGGAGCAATAAATAAGAGGGGGAGGGAGCAGGGCTGAGAGATGGAAAGGACCGAGCAGGGTGACAGGAAGAGCAGAGAGGGACAGAGAGAAGGAGACACCCGCAGGCAGGAGACAGAGAGACGGAGGAGGGGGATTTTTTCCCCGGCAGGAAACTGGATAGAGGGAGACAGAGAGAAAACTGCAACAGGGGAATAAAGCGGAAGGAATTTAAAAAGGAAAAAAAAAAAAAATATGGACGGGAAGCCGGACAGAGGCAGTCATAGAAAGAGAAATGAAAAAGCGACAAACACGGGCCAGAAATAAAAATCAGAGCACGTAAGACGGATGGAGGGAGAAATAGAAAGGAACGGGACAGAGAGGCCGGGAATTTTAAAAATTGTCAAGGGGAGCTCTGCAGAGGGAGATTCGAAAGAGTAAAGAAAAAGCGATGGGCTATGGGAAATGCAGGAAAGAAAAAAACGAGGCAGTGAACCAGGTAAATGGAGTCACAGAAATAAAATTTTAAAAGCAACATGGAACACGACAGGAAAGAATTAAAAACAAGGGAAAGGGAACCAGGTAAATGGAGACATAAAATTTAAAAAGCGACAGGGTAAGGAGAAGAGAAAAAACGCCCCAAACCAAAAAATAGGGAGAGCAAACCGGAGAAAAGACGAGCGAGAAAGAAATATTCAAAAGCGACGGGGTACGCAACAGGCGGGAAAGAATTAAAAAATAGGGATAGGGAGCTGGATAAAAGCAGACGTGGAAGGCAACGTGAAAACGCGAAGAGGTGCGGGACAGCCAGCAGAGAAGTAAAGACAAGGCCAGCAAACTAGATTACCGGTGCATATAGAAACAAAATTTTAAAAGCCAAGGGTTGAAGAGAGAGAAAAAAATAACAAAATAGAGACAGCGATCGAAATAAACAGAGGCACACGAAGAAAATTCATAAAGTGAAGCGCAGGCTGCGGGACAGACAGGAAAGAATTAACAAATCAACACATTGGATGGGATAGAATTAGATCGAGAAAAACTAAAAAGCCACCTCTCTTAGGAAAGACAAGAAGAAACTAAAAAAATAAAGAAAGGATGACAAAGAGAATGACACATACAAAGTAAATTGAAAAAGCAACGGGGTACACAACCTACTGAAAACTACTGAAAAATAAGGATAGGAAGCTTGACACAGGAAGAGGTAGAAAGAAAATTTCAAAAACTACTGGGTAGAGGACAAACAGGAGAAAATGTGAAAAAAAAAAACAACCAACCCCAAACGAGATAAAAGTATACATAGAAGCAAAACTTTCAAAGCCAAGGGACTAAGAGAGGCAAGCATTAAAAAAGTAGCAACAGCAAACTAAACAAAGACGGACAGAAATTGTAAAAAGCGACTAAGGCACTAAGGAAAGAGAAGAAATAATTAAAAAATAAAGACAGTAAACGGGATAAACTTAGAGAGAAAATCTTAAAAGCAATGGGGACTGAAGAAAGAACAAAAAAATGTTCAAATAGGGACGGTGAACTAAACCGGAGACGTAGAAAGAAAATCTAAAAAGCAACGGGACTGAGGAAAGACAAGAAATTAAAAATAAAGATAACGAAGGGACTACAAGTCAGCATAGAACTAACGTTAAAAAAGCGAGGGGCATTAGGGAAATAAAGGGCAAAATTAAAATATAGGGACAGTAAACTAAGAGAGATGTAGGAAAAAAGCCTTAAAAAGCAAGGGCACTAGCGAGAGAGAAGAAAAAAAAATTAAAGGAAAAGAAAGCAAAATAAAGACAGCAAACGGGGTGAAAGTAGAAAATTTAGCAAGCGATGGCGATTACGGAAACGAATGGAAGAAAAATTTAAAAATAGGGACAGCGAACTGAAACCGACGTAGAAAGAAAATTTGTAAAGCGCCGGCACTAAGGACAGATAAGTAGCAATTAAAGAAAGACACCAACCGGGATAAAATTAGACAGAAAACTGTAAAAGCACCAGGGATTACGGAAATAAGGAAAAAAGGAAATCATAGCGACACTGAACTAAAATGGAGAAGTAGAAAGAAAACTTAAAAGGCTATGGCCCTGAAGACAGACAAGAAATAATGAAAAATAAAGATATGGACGGGAAGAAGAGTAGGCATAGAAACTGCGTTTAAAAAGCGATGGGAGTTAGTGGGGAAAAAAGGCAAAAAATTCACTAGCGACAGCCAACTCCAACAGAGGTCGTAAGAAAAGTTTAAAAGCGACGGCACTAAGGAGAGAGAAGAAATAACTAAAAAATAAAGACAGCAAAATAAAGACAGCAAACGGGATCAAAGACGACAGACCATTTTAAAAGCAGCGGGGATTAAAGAACTAAGGAAAAAATTTTAAAAAGGGGACGGCGAACTAAAGCGGAGACGTAGAGGCAAAATCTAAACAGCGGCGGCACGAAGGAAAGCCAAGAAAAAATAATTAAACACTAAAGACGGCAAACGAGAGAAAAGTAGGAAGTTTTGAAAGCAACGGGGACTAAGGAAATGAGGAAAAAATTTCAAAAAAGCGACGGTGAACTAAAACGAAGACGTAGAAAGAAAGTCTAAAAAGCGATGGAACAGAACAAAGAGAAGCAATACTGAAAAACAGCCAGCAAGGGGAATGAAAGTAGGCATAGGAAGAACATTTAAGAAGTGAGGGGGATTAGGGAAGTAAATGAAGTATTACAAAAAGTGGAACAGCGAACTAAAAGAGATGTAGAAAAAACCCCTTAAAAAGCGACGGCGTTAAGGAAAGACAAGAAAGAATTTTTTTAAAGAAAAAAAAAGTAAAGGTAGGCAAATAAAGACCGCGAAGGGGATAAAAGTAGACAGAAAATTTAAAAAGCAATTTGATTAAGGAAATAAAGACATGCTAAAGACAGCAAATAGGTTAAAGTAGATGTAGAAGCAGAAAGAAAGTGTAAAAGGGTCAGGGCACACGATAGCCAGGAAAGAATTAATAAACAGTGATACGCAGCTTGATAAAAGTAGACGTAGAAGGAAAAATTTACAAGGGATTGTGCACAGGACAGACAAGGAAAATGAAAAAAAATAGTGACGGTGAACGGAGAAATAGAAAGGAACCTTAGAAGCGACGGGGCACAGAAAAGAGAGGCATACATTACAAAATAAAGACAGTGAACTGGATGAAAGTAGACAGAGAAAGAAAATTGTAAAAGCGACCAGGTACGCGGCAGGTTTTCAAAATATTTAAATATTGAAAGTATTTTAAGGTATTTTTAAAAATTTAAAAAACTTAAAAATCAACAATAGGCAGCTTCATAAAAGTAGAAAGGGCGTCATGGTTTAACCCTGGCTGGCAAGTAAGCACCATACAGCTGGGATGGGGGGGAGAATTGGAAAGGTAAACATGAGAGAGACACTCTCGTGGGTTGATACAAAACAAGTTTAATAATTAAAAACAAATTTTAAAAAAACCAAACAAGCGATGCAAATGCAAACACATGCTCACCACTACCCGACCGATGCCCAGCCCGTCCCGAGCAGCGGTCCCCCCCACCCACCAACCTCCCCCCCCCCACCCAGTTTTATTGCTGAGCACGATGTCATACGGTCTGGAATATCCCTTTGGTCAGCTGGGTCAGCCGTCCCGGCCGCGACCATTCCCAACCCCTCGTGTACGCCCAGCCCACTCGCTGGCAGGGCAGGGTGAGGAGCAGAGCAGCCCTTGACACGGCACAAGCGCTGCTCAGCAGTAACCGACACCTCCCGGTGCTATCAATGCTGTTTTCAGCACAAATCCAAAAACGTAGCCCAGTACCAGCTACCGTGAAGAAAACTAACTCTATGCCATCCAAAACCTGCACACACAGAAACAAAAATGTAAGAAGCTGTGGTACAGGAAACACAGGAAAAAATTCAAAAAATGGGGACGGAAAACTAGATAAAGAGAGACATAGAAAGAAAGTCTAAAAAGTGACGGGGTACGGGAGAGACAGGAAAACGGTTTAAAAATAGGGACAGCAAACATAGTAAGTGTTGATATAGAAAGAAACTCTAATAGGCGATGGCATTAAGACAGAGAAGAACAAATTAAAAAATAAGGCTAGGGTAAAAAAAAAAATAGAGATGCACCTGGAAATAAAACGTTGAAAGTGACATGGCACACAACAGACAGGAATAAGTGAAAATATGTGGACAGGGAGTTCAATGAAAGTAGACATAGAATGAAAAGTGAAAAAGCAAGGGGTTCCAGACAGGCAGGAAAAGTGTTAAAAATAAAGACAGCGACGTGGTTAAAGTAGACGCGGAAGGAAAATTTGAAAAGCAAGCAGGTAAAGGACAGGCGGGACAAAAAGTAAAAATGGGTACAGAAAATGGGATAAAAGTTGACACAGCAAGAAAATTCAAAAAGCAAAGGCATTAAGGAAAGACAAGAAAAATCACTTAAAAATTGGGGTAGGGTGATGAGAGGGAGACCTAGGCAGAAAATCATAAAAGCAAAGGCATTAAGGAAAGACAAGAAAAAGCTACAAAATACGAATAGGGAGAAATATACAGAGAGACATAGCAAACTTCAAAAGCCATGGGGCACAGAGCAGACAGGAAACAAATAAAAAAGACAGACGGTGAATTGGTTAAAGTAGACATGGCAAGAAAAGTCTTAAAAGCGACAGGGTACAGGATAGACAGGAAGACATAACAAATAGGGACAGCACAGTGGATAAACTTTGACATAGAAAGAAAATTGGAAATGTGGTGGCTTTAAGGAAAGACAAGAACAAATTAAAAAGTGAGAACAGAGGCAAAAATAGGCACACGTAGCAGTAAAGGTAAGAAGCGAGGGGATACACTACGCGGGAAAGAATTCAAAAATAGGGATGGGGAGCTTGGTAAAAGCAGAGGTAGAAAGAAAACTGAAGAAGCGACAGGGGCCAGGATAGATGGGAGAGCATTAGAAAATACAGACGGTCAATGGATAAAAGTGGCCATAGAAACAGAATTTTAAACTGACGGAGTACAGTATAGACAGGAAAAAAAAAGGAAAAGGAAGGACAGGAAACTAAGTAAGTGGAGACCTAGAAAGAAGATTTGTAAAGCAACTGGGTACAGGACAGAGAGGGAGGAGTTAAAAAGAATCGGGACCCGAGTCAGATAGAGGGAGACAGAAAGACATTTTTAAAAGTGTCGGACTACAAGAAAAACAGGAAGGAACTGAAAAATAGGAAGAGGGATGAGAAGAGAAGGGAAGGAAACACTGAAAGAAAATTTAAAAGGTGACAGGGTATACGGAAGAAAGGGAGGAAATAAAATTTAGGGGAAGGGAGCCAGATAAAGGGAACTGTTGAAAGAGAAATTAAAGAGCCGTGGGGTACGAGAAATATAGGGGAGAATTAAAAAAAAAAAAAAAATCAAGGAAGGGAGCCAGGCAGAGGGAGACGTAGAAGGAATTTTAAAAAGCACTTGAGTACGAGAAAGATAGGCAAGAATTAAAACATAGGGACAGGGAGATGGAGAGGGGACAAAGTAGAAAGGAAACCTAAACAGCGATCGAGGACAAGCAACACAGGAGTGTTAAAAAAAGCAGGGACAGGGAGATGGCTAGAAGGAACTGTAGTTAAAGAAAATTTTAAAAGCAACGGGGTATAAGAAACACAGGAAATAATGACAAAATAGCAACAGGGAGATGGCTAGAAGGAAACATGGAAAGAACATTTAAAAAGCGATGGGGCACAGGAGAGTGAGAGGAATTAAAAAATAGGGACAGGGTGTTGGAGAGAGGGAAACATAGAAGGAGAAAATAAAATGCAACGGGGTAGAAGGAACACAGGAAACCACGAAGAAGTAGGGAGAAGGAGCCCAGAGAGGAAAACGGAGGAAAAAAAAAAACCTGGATAGGTGAAGTGGTACAGGGCAGAGTTGGCAGAAGAGTAACAAGTTTTGGGGAGCTGGACAAGGTAGGTGGGCCGGCAGAGAGGGAGACAGAAGCAGGGACAGGCAGGGAGGTCAGGCAGAGATCTGGGGAAGGGCGGCAGAGATGGACCGGGCCGCACAGGAGAGAACGCGTGACTCACCACAGCTCCGGGCACTGGCAGGAGACCTTCACCGCCCCAACGCTTTTCTCTCTGCCTCAGCGGCAGGCGCCTCAATGCTCTTCTACCTCCAGGCTTCCCAGCGGCTCACCCATGCAGCCAGTGGAGGCACCGAGCTCCCAGCACTGCGTGCTGGTGGTGCGTTCTGTCAGGGACGGCTCGGCGAGCCCCTTCGTGGCTGCAGGGACTGGCCGTTCCTTGCTGGAGGCACCTGCCTGCAGGGCCCCCTTGGGTTCCCTCCTCCTCAGCCAGCTCCCCTTTGTCAGCTCCCTCAGGCAGGCGTGCCCTGGCAGCCCCCTTTACAGCTAGAGCCCCTTCACACAGCAGGGCCAGCCCCATCCTCAGCCTCACTGGCCACACGTGGGGCTGCCCCAGCTCCAGGCCCAGCTGGAGCCCATTGGCAACAGGGGCCCTGGCCAAAGCCCCCCAACACATCCCCCCCTCCCCAGCACCTGTCCACAGCCACAAGCTCTGCACCCAGGGGCTGCAAACACATCCAGGGGCACAGAGGAGGCAGGAACAGTTTATTCCTTAATGCACATTAGGAATGCCGGCAGTGAGCTGGCTCCAAGGCTCGGTGCCCAAAGGCAGCAGGCGAGAAGGAAAAGAGGGAAGAGGCAAGCAGGAGGAAGGACAGAGGGCGGTAGAGAAGAGGCGTGGGACAGGGAGCCAGAAAATGGTATGCTGGGAACAAAAAAGAGGGACGGGGAGCCGCACAAGGATGGAGCGAGAGAGAGAGAGAGAAATGGAGGGCAGTGAGGAGGAGGATGGGGAGATGGAGCAATAAATAAGAGGGGGAGGGAGCAGGGCTGAGAGATGGAAAGGACCGAGCAGGGTGACAGGAAGAGCAGAGAGGGACAGAGAGAAGGAGACACCCGCAGGCAGGAGACAGAGAGACGAAGGAGGGGGATTTTTTCCCCGGCAGGAAACTGGATAGAGGGAGACAGAGAGAAAACTGCAACAGGGGAATAAAGCGGAAGGAATTTAAAAAGGAAAAGAAAAAAAAAAAATATGGACGGGAAGCCGGACAGAGGCAGTCATAGAAAGAGAAATGAAAAAGCGACAAACACGGGCCAGAAATAAAAATCAGAGCACGTAAGACGGATGGAGGGAGAAATAGAAAGGAACGGGACAGAGAGGCCGGGAATTTTAAAAATTGTCAAGGGGAGCTCTGCAGAGGGAGATTCGAAAGAGTAAAGAAAAAGCGATGGGCTATGGGAAATGCAGGAAAGAAAAAAACGAGGCAGTGAACCAGGTAAATGGAGTCACAGAAATAAAATTTTAAAAGCAACATGGAACACGACAGGAAAGAATTAAAAACAAGGGAAAGGGAACCAGGTAAATGGAGACATAAAATTTAAAAAGCGACAGGGTAAGGAGAAGAGAAAAAACGCCCCAAACCAAAAAATAGGGAGAGCAAACCGGAGAAAAGACGAGCAAGAAAGAAACATTCAAAAGCCACGGGGTACGCAACAGGCGGGAAAGAATTAAAAAATAGGGATAGGGAGCTGGATAAAAGCAGACGTGGAAGGCAACGTGAAAACGCGAAGAGGTGCGGGACAGCCAGCAGAGGACTAAAGACAGGGCCAGCAAACTAGATTACCGGTGCATATAGAAACAAAATTTTAAAAGCCAAGGGTTGAAGAGAGAGAAAAAAATAACAAAATAGAGACAGCGATCGAAATAAACAGAGGCACACGAAGAAAATTCATAAAGTGAAGCGCAGGCTGCGGGACAGACAGGAAAGAATTAACAAATCAACACATTGGATGGGATAGAATTAGATCGAGAAAAACTAAAAAGCCACCTCTCTTAGGAAAGACAAGAAGAAACTAAAAAAATAAAGAAAGGATGACAAAGAGAATGACACATACAAAGTAAATTGAAAAAGCAATGGGGTACACAACCTACTGAAAACTACTGAAAAATAAGGATAGGAAGCTTGACACAGGAAGAGGTAGAAAGAAAATTTCAAAAACTACTGGGTAGAGGACAAACAGGAGAAAATGTTAAAAAAAACCCAAACAACCCCAAACGAGATAAAAGTATACATAGAAGCAAAACTTTCAAAGCCAAGGGACTAAGAGAGGCAAGCATTAAAAAAGTAGCAACAGCAAACTAAACAAAGACGGACAGAAATTGTAAAAAGCGACTAAGGCACTAAGGAAAGAGAAGAAATCATTAAAAAATAAAGACAGTAAACGGGATAAACTTAGAGAGAAAATCTTAAAAGCAATGGGGACTGAAGAAAGAACAAAAAAATGTTCAAATAGGGACGGTGAACTAAACCGGAGACGTAGAAAGAAAATCTAAAAAGCAACGGGACTGAGGAAAGACAAGAAATAATTAAAAATAAAGATAACGAAGGGAATACAAGTCAGCATAGAACTAATGTTAAAAAAGCGAGGGGCATTAGGGAAATAAAGGGCAAAATCAAAATATAGGGACAGTAAACTAAGAGAGATGTAGGAAAAAAGCCTTAAAAAGCAAGGGCACTAGCGAGAGAGAAGAAAAAAAAGTTAAAGGAAAAGAAAGCAAAATAAAGACAGCAAACGGGGTGAAAGTAGAAAATTTAGCAAGCGATGGCGATTACGGAAACGAATGGAAGAAAAATTTAAAAATAGGGACAGCGAACTGAAACCGACGTAGAAAGAAAATTTGTAAAGCGCCGGCACTAAGGACAGATAAGTAGCAATTAAAGAAAGACACCAACCGGGATAAAATTAGACAGAAAACTGTAAAAGCACCAGGGATTACGGAAATAAGGAAAAAAGGAAATCATAGCGACACTGAACTAAAATGGAGAAGTAGAAAGAAAACTTAAAAGGCTATGGCCCTGAAGACAGACAAGAAATAATGAAAAATAAAGACATGGACGGGAAGAAGAGTAGGCATAGAAACTGCGTTTAAAAAGCGATGGGAGTTAGTGGGGAAAAAAGGCAAAAAATTCACTAGCGACAGCCAACTCCAACAGAGGTCGTAAGAAAAGTTTAAAAGCGACGGCACTAAGGAGAGAGAAGAAATAACTAAAAAATAAAGACAGCAAAATAAAGACAGCAAACGGGATCAAAGACGACAGACCATTTTAAAAGCAGCGGGGATTAAAGAACTAAGGAAAAAATTTTAAAATGGGGACGGCGAACTAAAGCGGAGACGTAGAGGCAAAATCTAAACAGCGGCGGCACGAAGGAAAGCCAAGAAAAAATAATTAAACACTAAAGACGGCAAACGAGAGAAAAGTAGGAAGTTTTGAAAGCAACGGGGACTAAGGAAATGAGGAAAAAATTTCAAAAAAGCGACGGTGAACTAAAATGAAGACGTAGAAAGAAAGTCTAAAAAGCGATGGAACAGAACAAAGAGAAGCAATACTGAAAAACAGCCAGCAAGGGGAATGAAAGTAGGCATAGGAAGAACATTTAAGAAGTGAGGGGGATTAGGGAAGTAAATGAAGTATTACAAAAAGTGGAACAGCGAACTAAAAGAGATGTAGAAAAAACCCCTTAAAAAGCGACGGCGTTAAGGAAAGACAAGAAAGAATTTTTTTTTAAAAAAAAAAGTAAAGGTAGGCAAATAAAGACCGCGAAGGGGATAAAAGTAGACAGAAAATTTAAAAAGCAATGGTGATTAAGGAAATAAAGACATGCTAAAGACAGCAAATAGGTTAAAGTAGATGTAGAAGCAGAAAGAAAGTGTAAAAGGGTCAGGGCACACGATAGCCAGGAAAGAATTAATAAACAGTGATACGCAGCTTGATAAAAGTAGACGTAGAAGGAAAAATTTACAAGGGATTGTGCACAGGACAGACAAGGAAAATGAAAAAAAATAGTGACGGTGAACGGAGAAATAGAAAGGAACCTTAGAAGCGACGGGGCACAGAAAAGAGAGGCATACATTACAAAATAAAGACAGTGAACTGGATGAAAGTAGACAGAGAAAGAAAATTGTAAAAGCGACCAGGTACGCGGCAGGTTTTCAAAATATTTAAATATTGAAAGTATTTTAAGGTATTTTTAAAAATTTAAAAAACTTAAAAATCAACAATAGGCAGCTTCATAAAAGTAGAAAGGGCGTCATGGTTTAACCCTGGCTGGCAAGTAAGCACCATACAGCTGGGATGGGGGGGAGAATTGGAAAGGTAAACATGAGAGAGACACTCTCGTGGGTTGATACAAAACAAGTTTAATAATTAAAAACAAATTTTAAAAAAACCAAACAAGCGATGCAAATGCAAACACATGCTCACCACTACGCGACCGATGCCCAGCCCGTCCCGAGCAGCGGTCCCCCCCACCCACCAACCTCCCCCCCCCCCCCCCAGTTTTATTGCTGAGCACGACGTCATACGGTCTGGAATATCCCTTTGGTCAGCTGGGTCAGCCGTCCCGGCCGCGACCATTCCCAACCCCTCGTGTACGCCCAGCCCACTCGCTGGCAGGGCAGGGTGAGGAGCAGAGCAGCCCTTGACGCGGCGCAAGCGCTGCTCAGCAGTAACCGACACCTCCCGGTGCTATCAATGCTGTTTTCAGCACAAATCCAAAAACGTAGCCCAGTACCAGCTACCGTGAAGAAAACTAACTCTATGCCATCCGAAACCTGCACACACAGAAACAAAAATGTAAGAAGCTGGGGTACAGGAAACACAGGAAAAAATTCAAAAAATGGGGACGGAAAACTAGATAAAGAGAGACATAGAAAGAAAGTCTAAAAAGTGACGGGGTACGGGAGAGACCGGAAAACGGTTTAAAAATAGGGACAGCAAACATAATAAGTGTTGATATAGAAAGAAACTTTAATAGGCGATGGCATTAAGACAGAGAAGAACAAATTAAAAAATAAGGCTAGGGTAAAAAAAAAAAAGAGATGCACCTGGAAATAAAACGTTGAAAGTGACATGGCACACAACAGACAGGAATAAGTGAAAATATGTGGACAGGGAGTTCAATGAAAGTAGACATAGAATGAAAAGTGAAAAAGCAAGAGGTTCCAGACAGGCAGGAAAAGTGTTAAAAATAAAGACAGCGACGTGGTTAAAGTAGACGCGGAAGGAAAATTTGAAAAGCAAGCAGGTAAAGGACAGGCGGGACAAAAAGTAAAAATGGGTACAGAAAATGGGATAAAAGTTGACACAGCAAGAAAATTCAAAAAGCAAAGGCATTAAGGAAAGACAAGAAAAATCACTTAAAAATTGGGGTAGGGTGATGAGAGGGAGACCTAGGCAGAAAATCATAAAAGCAAAGGTATTAAGGAAAGACAAGAAAAAGCTACAAAATACGAATAGGGAGAAATATACAGAGAGACATAGCAAACTTCAAAAGCCATGGGGTACAGAGCAGGCAGGAAACAAATAAAAAAGACAGACGGTGAATTGGTTAAAGTAGACATGGCAAGAAAAGTCTTAAAAGCGACAGGGTACAGGATAGACAGGAAGACATAACAAATAGGGACAGCACAGTGGATAAACTTTGACATAGAAAGAAAATGGGAAATGTGGTGGCTTTAAGGAAAGACAAGAACAAATTAAAAAGTGAGAACAGAGGCAAAAATAGGCACACGTAGCAGTAAATGTAAGAAGCGAGGGGATACACTACGCGGGAAAGAATTCAAAAATAGGGATGGGGAGCTTGGTAAAAGCAGAGGTAGAAAGAAAACTGAAGAAGCGACAGGGTCCAGGATAGATGGGAGAGCATTAGAAAATACAGACGGTCAATGGATAAAAGTGGCCATAGAAACAAAATTTTAAACTGACGGAGTACAGTATAGACAGGAAAAAAAAAGAAAAAGGAAGGACAGGAAACTAAGTAAGTGGAGACCTAGAAAGAAGATTTGTAAAGCAACTGGGTACAGGACAGAGAGGGAGGAGTTAAAAAGAATCGGGACCCGAGTCAGATAGAGGGAGACAGAAAGACATTTTTAAAAGTGTCGGACTACAAGAAAAACAGGAAGGAACTGAAAAATAGGAAGAGGGATGAGAAGAGAAGGGAAGGAAACACTGAAAGAAAATTTAAAAGGTGACAGGGTATACGGAAGAAAGGGAGGAAATAAAATTTAGGGGAAGGGAGCCAGATAAAGGGAATTGTTGAAAGAGAAATTAAAGAGCCGTGGGGTACGAGAAATATAGGGGAGAATTAAAAAAAAAAAAAAAAAATCAAGGAAGGGAGCCAGACAGAGGGAGACGTAGAAGGAATTTTAAAAAGCAATTGAGTACGAGAAAGATAGGCAAGAATTAAAACATAGGGACAGGGAGATGGAGAGGGGACAAAGTAGAAAGGAAACCTAAACAGCGATCGAGGACAAGCAACACAGGAGTGTTAAAAAAAGCAGGGACAGGGAGATGGCTAGAAGGAACTGTAGTTAAAGAAAATTTTAAAAGCAACGGGGTATAAGAAACACAGGAAATAATGACAAAATAGCAACAGGGAGATGGCTAGAAGGAAACATGGAAAGAACATTTAAAAAGCGATGGGGCACAGGAGAGTGAGAGGAATTAAAAAATAGGGACAGGGTGTTGGAGAGAGGGAAACATAGAAGGAGAATAAAATGCAACGGGGTAGAAGGAACACAGGAAACCACAAAGAAGTAGGGAGAAGGAGCCCAGAGAGGAAAACGGAGGGAAATAAAAAAACCTGGATAGGTGAAGTGGTACAGGGCAGAGTTGGCAGAAGAGTAACAAGTTTTGGGGAGCTGGACAAGGTAGGTGGGCCGGCAGAGAGGGAGACAGAAGCAGGGACAGGCAGGGAGGTCAGGCAGAGATCTGGGGAAGGGCGGCAGAGATGGACCGGGCCGCACAGGAGAGAACGCGTGACTCACCACAGCTCCGGGCACTGGCAGGAGACCTTCACCGCCCCAACGCTTTTCTCTCTGCCTCAGCGGCAGGCGCCTCAATGCTCTTCTACCTCCAGGCTTCCCAGCGGCTCACCCATGCAGCCAGTGGAGGCACCGAGCTCCCAGCACTGCGTGCTGGTGGTGCGTTCTGTCAGGGACGGCTCGGCGAGCCCCTTCGTGGCTGCAGGGACTGGCCGTTCCTTGCTGGAGGCACCTGCCTGCAGGGCCCCCTTGGGTTCCCTCCTCCTCAGCCAGCTCCCCTTTGTCAGCTCCCTCAGGCAGGCGTGCCCTGGCAGCCCCCTTTACAGCTAGAGCCCCTTCACACAGCAGGGCCAGCCCCATCCTCAGCCTCACTGGCCACACCTGGGGCTGCCCCAGCTCCAGGCCCAGCTGGAGCCCATTGGCAACAGGGGCCCTGGCCAAAGCCCCCCAACACATCCCCCCCTCCCCAGCACCTGTCCACAGCCACAAGCTCTGCACCCAGGGGCTGCAAACACATCCAGGGGCACAGAGGAGGCAGGAACAGTTTATTCCTTAATGCACATTAGGAATGCCGGCAGTGAGCTGGCTCCAAGGCTCGGTGCCCAAAGGCAGCAGGCGAGAAGGAAAAGAGGGAAGAGGCAAGCAGGAGGAAGGACAGAGGGCGGTAGAGAAGAGGCGTGGGACAGGGAGCCAGAAAATGGTATGCTGGGAACAAAAAAGAGGGACGGGGAGCCGCACAAGGATGGAGAGAGAGAGAGAGAGAAATGGAGGGCAGTGAGGAGGAGGATGGGGAGATGGAGCAATAAATAAGAGGGGGAGGGAGCAGGGCTGAGAGATGGAAAGGACCGAGCAGGGTGACAGGAAGAGCAGAGAGGGACAGAGAGAAGGAGACACCCGCAGGCAGGAGACAGAGAGACGGAGGAGGGGGATTTTTTCCCCGGCAGGAAACTGGATAGAGGGAGACAGAGAGAAAACTGCAACAGGGGAATAAAGCGGAAGGAATTTAAAAAGGAAAAAAAAAAAAAATATGGACGGGAAGCCGGACAGAGGCAGTCATAGAAAGAGAAATGAAAAAGCGACAAACACGGGCCAGAAATAAAAATCAGAGCACGTAAGACGGATGGAGGGAGAAATAGAAAGGAACGGGACAGAGAGGCCGGGAATTTTAAAAATTGTCAAGGGGAGCTCTGCAGAGGGAGATTCGAAAGAGTAAAGAAAAAGCGATGGGCTATGGGAAATGCAGGAAAGAAAAAAACGAGGCAGTGAACCAGGTAAATGGAGTCACAGAAATAAAATTTTAAAAGCAACATGGAACACGACAGGAAAGAATTAAAAACAAGGGAAAGGGAACCAGGTAAATGGAGACATAAAATTTAAAAAGCGACAGGGTAAGGAGAAGAGAAAAAACGCCCCAAACCAAAAAATAGGGAGAGCAAACCGGAGAAAAGACGAGCGAGAAAGAAACATTCAAAAGCGACGGGGTACGCAACAGGCGGGAAAGAATTAAAAAATAGGGATAGGGAGCTGGATAAAAGCAGACGTGGAAGGCAACGTGAAAACGTGAAGAGGTGCGGGACAGCCAGCAGAGGACTAAAGACAGGGACAGCAAACTAGATTACCGGTGCATATAGAAACAAAATTTTAAAAGCCAAGGGTTGAAGAGAGAGAAAAAAATAACAAAATAGGGACAGCGATCGAAATAAACAGAGGCACACGAAGAAAATTCATAAAGTGAAGCGCAGGCTGCGGGACAGACAGGAAAGAATTAACAAATCAACACATTGGATGGGATAGAATTAGATCGAGAAAAACTAAAAAGCCACCTCTCTTAGGAAAGACAAGAAGAAACTAAAAAAATAAAGAAAGGATGACAAAGAGAATGACACATACAAAGTAAATTGAAAAAGCAACGGGGTACACAACCTACTGAAAACTACTGAAAAATAAGGATAGGAAGCTTGACACAGGAAGAGGTAGAAAGAAAATTTCAAAAACTACTGGGTAGAGGACAAACAGGAGAAAATGTGAAAAAAAAAAACAACCAACCCCAAACGAGATAAAAGTATACATAGAAGCAAAACTTTCAAAGCCAAGGGACTAAGAGAGGCAAGCATTAAAAAAGTAGCAACAGCAAACTAAACAAAGACGGACAGAAATTGTAAAAAGCGACTAAGGCACTAAGGAAAGAGAAGAAATAATTAAAAAATAAAGACAGTAAACGGGATAAACTTAGAGAGAAAATCTTAAAAGCAATGGGGACTGAAGAAAGAACAAAAAAATGTTCAAATAGGGACGGTGAACTAAACCGGAGACGTAGAAAGAAAATCTAAAAAGCAACGGGACTGAGGAAAGACAAGAAATTAAAAATAAAGATAACGAAGGGACTACAAGTCAGCATAGAACTAACGTTAAAAAAGCGAGGGGCATTAGGGAAATAAAGGGCAAAATTAAAATATAGGGACAGTAAACTAAGAGAGATGTAGGAAAAAAGCCTTAAAAAGCAAGGGCACTAGCGAGAGAGAAGAAAAAAAAATTAAAGGAAAAGAAAGCAAAATAAAGACAGCAAACGGGGTGAAAGTAGAAAATTTAGCAAGCGATGGCGATTACGGAAACGAATGGAAGAAAAATTTAAAAATAGGGACAGCGAACTGAAACCGACGTAGAAAGAAAATTTGTAAAGCGCCGGCACTAAGGACAGATAAGTAGCAATTAAAGAAAGACACCAACCGGGATAAAATTAGACAGAAAACTGTAAAAGCACCAGGGATTACGGAAATAAGGAAAAAAGGAAATCATAGCGACACTGAACTAAAATGGAGAAGTAGAAAGAAAACTTAAAAGGCTATGGCCCTGAAGACAGACAAGAAATAATGAAAAATAAAGATATCGACGGGAAGAAGAGTAGGCATAGAAACTGCGTTTAAAAAGCGATGGGAGTTAGTGGGGAAAAAAGGCAAAAAATTCACTAGCGACAGCCAACTCCAACAGAGGTCGTAAGAAAAGTTTAAAAGCAACGGCACTAAGGAGAGAGAAGAAATAACTAAAAAATAAAGACAGCAAAATAAAGACAGCAAACGGGATCAAAGACGAGAGACCATTTTAAAAGCAGCGGGGATTAAAGAACTAAGGAAAAAATTTTAAAATGGGGACGGCGAACTAAAGCGGAGACGTAGAGGCAAAATCTAAACAGCGGCGGCACGAAGGAAAGCCAAGAAAAAATAATTAAACACTAAAGACGGCAAACGAGAGAAAAGTAGGAAGTTTTGAAAGCAACGGGGACTAAGGAAATGAGGAAAAAATTTCAAAAAAGCGACGGTGAACTAAAACGAAGACGTAGAAAGAAAGTCTAAAAAGCGATGGAACAGAACAAAGAGAAGCAATACTGAAAAACAGCCAGCAAGGGGAATGAAAGTAGGCATAGGAAGAACATTTAAGAAGTGAGGGGGATTAGGGAAGTAAATGAAGTATTACAAAAAGTGGAACAGCGAACTAAAAGAGATGTAGAAAAAACCCCTTAAAAAGCGACGGCGTTAAGGAAAGACAAGAAAGAATTTTTTTTTTAAAAAAAAAGTAAAGGTAGGCAAATAAAGACCACGAAGGGGATAAAAGTAGACAGAAAATTTAAAAAGCAATGGTGATTAAGGAAATAAAGACATGCTAAAGACAGCAAATAGGTTAAAGTAGATGTAGAAGCAGAAAGAAAGTGTAAAAGGGTCAGGGCACACGATAGCCAGGAAAGAATTAATAAACAGTGATACGCAGCTTGATAAAAGTAGACGTAGAAGGAAAAATTTACAAGGGATTGTGCACAGGACAGACAAGGAAAATGAAAAAAAATAGTGACGGTGAACGGAGAAATAGAAAGGAACCTTAGAAGCGACGGGGCACAGAAAAGAGAGGCATACATTACAAAATAAAGACAGTGAACTGGATGAAAGTAGACAGAGAAAGAAAATTGTAAAAGCGACCAGGTACGCGGCAGGTTTTCAAAATATTTAAATATTGAAAGTATTTTAAGGTATTTTTAAAAATTTAAAAAACTTAAAAATCAACAATAGGCAGCTTCATAAAAGTAGAAAGGGCGTCATGGTTTAACCCTGGCTGGCAAGTAAGCACCATACAGCTGGGATGGGGGGGAGAATTGGAAAGGTAAACATGAGAGAGACACTCTCGTGGGTTGATACAAAACAAGTTTAATAATTAAAAACAAATTTTAAAAAAACCAAACAAGCGATGCAAATGCAAACACATGCTCACCACTACCCGACCGATGCCCAGCCCGTCCCGAGCAGCGGTCCCCCCCACCCACCAACCTCCCCCCCACACCCAGTTTTATTGCTGAGCACGACGTCATACGGTCTGGAATATCCCTTTGGTCAGCTGGGTCAGCCGTCCCGGCCGCGACCATTCCCAACCCCTCGTGTACACCCAGCCCACTCGCTGGCAGGGCAGGGTGAGGAGCAGAGCAGCCCTTGACGCGGCGCAAGCGCTGCTCAGCAGTAACCGACACCTCCCGGTGCTATCAATGCTGTTTTCAGCACAAATCCAAAAACGTAGCCCAGTACCGGCTACCGTGAAGAAAACTAACTCTATCCCATCCGAAACCTGCACACACAGAAACAAAAATGTAAGAAGCTGGGGTACAGGAAACACAGGAAAAAATTCAAAAAATGGGGACGGAAAACTAGATAAAGAGAGACATAGAAAGAAAGTCTAAAAAGTGACGGGGTACGGGAGAGACAGGAAAACGGTTTAAAAATAGGGACAGCAAACATAATAAGTGTTGATATAGAAAGAAACTTTAATAGGCGATGGCATTAAGACAGAGAAGAACAAATTAAAAAAGAAGGCTAGGGTAAAAAAAAAAATAGAGATGCACCTGGAAATAAAACGTTGAAAGTGACATGGCACACAACAGACAGGAATAAGTGAAAATATGTGGACAGGGAGTTCAATGAAAGTAGACATAGAATGAAAAGTGAAAAAGCAAGGGGTTCCAGACAGGCAGGAAAAGTGTTAAAAATAAAGACAGCGACGTGGTTAAAGTAGACGCGGAAGGAAAATTTGAAAAGCAAGCAGGTAAAGGACAGGCGGGACAAAAATTAAAAATGGGTACAGAAAATGGGATAAAAGTTGACACAGCAAGAAAATTCAAAAAGCAAAGGCATTAAGGAAAGACAAGAAAAATCACTTAAAAATTGGGGTAGGGTGATGAGAGGGAGACCTAGGCAGAAAATCATAAAAGCAAAGGTATTAAGGAAAGACAAGAAAAAGCTACAAAATACGAATAGGGAGAAATATACAGAGAGACATAGCAAACTTCAAAAGCCATGGGGTACAGAGCAGGCAGGAAACAAATAAAAAAGACAGACGGTGAATTGGTTAAAGTAGACATGGCAAGAAAAGTCTTAAAAGCGACAGGGTACAGGATAGACAGGAAGACATAACAAATAGGGACAGCACAGTGGATAAACTTTGACATAGAAAGAAAATGGGAAATGTGGTGGCTTTAAGGAAAGACAAGAACAAATTAAAAAGTGAGAACAGAGGCAAAAATAGGCACACGTAGCAGTAAATGTAAGAAGCGAGGGGATACACTACGCGGGAAAGAATTCAAAAATAGGGATGGGGAGCTTGGTAAAAGCAGAGGTAGAAAGAAAACTGAAGAAGCGACAGGGTCCAGGATAGATGGGAGAGCATTAGAAAATACAGACGGTCAATGGATAAAAGTGGCCATAGAAACAAAATTTTAAACTGACGGAGTACAGTATAGACAGGAAAAAAAAAGAAAAAGGAAGGACAGGAAACTAAGTAAGTGGAGACCTAGAAAGAAGATTTGTAAAGCAACTGGGTACAGGACAGAGAGGGAGGAGTTAAAAAGAATCGGGACCCGAGTCAGATAGAGGGAGACAGAAAGACATTTTTAAAAGTGTCGGACTACAAGAAAAACAGGAAGGAACTGAAAAATAGGAAGAGGGATGAGAAGAGAAGGGAAGGAAACACTGAAAGAAAATTTAAAAGGTGACAGGGTATACGGAAGAAAGGGAGGAAATAAAATTTAGGGGAAGGGAGCCAGATAAAGGGAATTGTTGAAAGAGAAATTAAAGAGCCGTGGGGTACGAGAAATATAGGGGAGAATTAAAAAAAAAAAAAAAATCAAGGAAGGGAGCCAGACAGAGGGAGACGTAGAAGGAATTTTAAAAAGCACTTGAGTACGAGAAAGATAGGCAAGAATTAAAACATAGGGACAGGGAGATGGAGAGGGGACAAAGTAGAAAGGAAACCTAAACAGCGATCGAGGACAAGCAACACAGGAGTGTTAAAAAAAGCAGGGACAGGGAGATGGCTAGAAGGAACTGTAGTTAAAGAAAATTTTAAAAGCAACGGGGTATAAGAAACACAGGAAATAATGACAAAATAGCAACAGGGAGATGGCTAGAAGGAAACATGGAAAGAACATTTAAAAAGCGATGGGGCACAGGAGAGTGAGAGGAATTAAAAAATAGGGACAGGGTGTTGGAGAGAGGGAAACATAGAAGGAGAATAAAATGCAACGGGGTAGAAGGAACACAGGAAACCACAAAGAAGTAGGGAGAAGGAGCCCAGAGAGGAAAACGGAGGGAAATAAAAAAACCTGGATAGGTGAAGTGGTACAGGGCAGAGTTGGCAGAAGAGTAACAAGTTTTGGGGAGCTGGACAAGGTAGGTGGGCCGGCAGAGAGGGAGACAGAAGCAGGGACAGGCAGGGAGGTCAGGCAGAGATCTGGGGAAGGGCGGCAGAGATGGACCGGGCCGCACAGGAGAGAACGCGTGACTCACCACAGCTCCGGGCACTGGCAGGAGACCTTCACCGCCCCAACGCTTTTCTCTCTGCCTCAGCGGCAGGCGCCTCAATGCTCTTCTACCTCCAGGCTTCCCAGCGGCTCACCCATGCAGCCAGTGGAGGCACCGAGCTCCCAGCACTGCGTGCTGGTGGTGCGTTCTGTCAGGGACGGCTCGGCGAGCCCCTTCGTGGCTGCAGGGACTGGCCGTTCCTTGCTGGAGGCACCTGCCTGCAGGGCCCCCTTGGGTTCCCTCCTCCTCAGCCAGCTCCCCTTTGTCAGCTCCCTCAGGCAGGCGTGCCCTGGCAGCCCCCTTTACAGCTAGAGCCCCTTCACACAGCAGGGCCAGCCCCATCCTCAGCCTCACTGGCCACACGTGGGGCTGCCCCAGCTCCAGGCCCAGCTGGAGCCCATTGGCAACAGGGGCCCTGGCCAAAGCCCCCCAACACATCCCCCCCTCCCCAGCACCTGTCCACAGCCACAAGCTCTGCACCCAGGGGCTGCAAACACATCCAGGGGCACAGAGGAGGCAGGAACAGTTTATTCCTTAATGCACATTAGGAATGCCGGCAGTGAGCTGGCTCCAAGGCTCGGTGCCCAAAGGCAGCAGGCGAGAAGGAAAAGAGGGAAGAGGCAAGCAGGAGGAAGGACAGAGGGCGGTAGAGAAGAGGCGTGGGACAGGGAGCCAGAAAATGGTATGCTGGGAACAAAAAAGAGGGACGGGGAGCCGCACAAGGATGGAGAGAGAGAGAGAGAGAAATGGAGGGCAGTGAGGAGGAGGATGGGGAGATGGAGCAATAAATAAGAGGGGGAGGGAGCAGGGCTGAGAGATGGAAAGGACCGAGCAGGGTGACAGGAAGAGCAGAGAGGGACAGAGAGAAGGAGACACCCGCAGGCAGGAGACAGAGAGACGGAGGAGGGGGATTTTTTCCCCGGCAGGAAACTGGATAGAGGGAGACAGAGAGAAAACTGCAACAGGGGAATAAAGCGGAAGGAATTTAAAAAGGAAAAAAAAAAAAAATATGGACGGGAAGCCGGACAGAGGCAGTCATAGAAAGAGAAATGAAAAAGCGACAAACACGGGCCAGAAATAAAAATCAGAGCACGTAAGACGGATGGAGGGAGAAATAGAAAGGAACGGGACAGAGAGGCCGGGAATTTTAAAAATTGTCAAGGGGAGCTCTGCAGAGGGAGATTCGAAAGAGTAAAGAAAAAGCGATGGGCTATGGGAAATGCAGGAAAGAAAAAAACGAGGCAGTGAACCAGGTAAATGGAGTCACAGAAATAAAATTTTAAAAGCAACATGGAACACGACAGGAAAGAATTAAAAACAAGGGAAAGGGAACCAGGTAAATGGAGACATAAAATTTAAAAAGCGACAGGGTAAGGAGAAGAGAAAAAACGCCCCAAACCAAAAAATAGGGAGAGCAAACCGGAGAAAAGACGAGCGAGAAAGAAATATTCAAAAGCTACGGGGTACGCAACAGGCGGGAAAGAATTAAAAAATAGGGATAGGGAGCTGGATAAAAGCAGACGTGGAAGGCAACGTGAAAACGCGAAGAGGTGCGGGACAGCCAGCAGAGAAGTAAAGACAAGGCCAGCAAACTAGATTACCGGTGCATATAGAAACAAAATTTTAAAAGCCAAGGGTTGAAGAGAGAGAAAAAAATAACAAAATAGAGACAGCGATCGAAATAAACAGAGGCACACGAAGAAAATTCATAAAGTGAAGCGCAGGCTGCGGGACAGACAGGAAAGAATTAACAAATCAACACATTGGATGGGATAGAATTAGATCGAGAAAAACTAAAAAGCCACCTCTCTTAGGAAAGACAAGAAGAAACTAAAAAAATAAAGAAAGGATGACAAAGAGAATGACACATACAAAGTAAATTGAAAAAGCAACGGGGTACACAACCTACTGAAAACTACTGAAAAATAAGGATAGGAAGCTTGACACAGGAAGAGGTAGAAAGAAAATTTCAAAAACTACTGGGTAGAGGACAAACAGGAGAAAATGTGAAAAAAAAAAACAACCAACCCCAAACGAGATAAAAGTATACATAGAAGCAAAACTTTCAAAGCCAAGGGACTAAGAGAGGCAAGCATTAAAAAAGTAGCAACAGCAAACTAAACAAAGACGGACAGAAATTGTAAAAAGCGACTAAGGCACTAAGGAAAGAGAAGAAATAATTAAAAAATAAAGACAGTAAACGGGATAAACTTAGAGAGAAAATCTTAAAAGCAATGGGGACTGAAGAAAGAACAAAAAAATGTTCAAATAGGGACGGTGAACTAAACCGGAGACGTAGAAAGAAAATCTAAAAAGCAACGGGACTGAGGAAAGACAAGAAATTAAAAATAAAGATAACGAAGGGACTACAAGTCAGCATAGAACTAACGTTAAAAAAGCGAGGGGCATTAGGGAAATAAAGGGCAAAATTAAAATATAGGGACAGTAAACTAAGAGAGATGTAGGAAAAAAGCCTTAAAAAGCAAGGGCACTAGCGAGAGAGAAGAAAAAAAAATTAAAGGAAAAGAAAGCAAAATAAAGACAGCAAACGGGGTGAAAGTAGAAAATTTAGCAAGCGATGGCGATTACGGAAACGAATGGAAGAAAAATTTAAAAATAGGGACAGCGAACTGAAACCGACGTAGAAAGAAAATTTGTAAAGCGCCGGCACTAAGGACAGATAAGTAGCAATTAAAGAAAGACACCAACCGGGATAAAATTAGACAGAAAACTGTAAAAGCACCAGGGATTACGGAAATAAGGAAAAAAGGAAATCATAGCGACACTGAACTAAAATGGAGAAGTAGAAAGAAAACTTAAAAGGCTATGGCCCTGAAGACAGACAAGAAATAATGAAAAATAAAGATATCGACGGGAAGAAGAGTAGGCATAGAAACTGCGTTTAAAAAGCGATGGGAGTTAGTGGGGAAAAAAGGCAAAAAATTCACTAGCGACAGCCAACTCCAACAGAGGTCGTAAGAAAAGTTTAAAAGCGACGGCACTAAGGAGAGAGAAGAAATAACTAAAAAATAAAGACAGCAAAATAAAGACAGCAAACGGGATCAAAGACGACAGACCATTTTAAAAGCAGCGGGGATTAAAGAACTAAGGAAAAAATTTTAAAAAGGGGACGGCGAACTAAAGCGGAGACGTAGAGGCAAAATCTAAACAGCGGCGGCACGAAGGAAAGCCAAGAAAAAATAATTAAACACTAAAGACGGCAAACGAGAGAAAAGTAGGAAGTTTTGAAAGCAACGGGGACTAAGGAAATGAGGAAAAAATTTCAAAAAAGCGACGGTGAACTAAAACGAAGACGTAGAAAGAAAGTCTAAAAAGCGATGGAACAGAACAAAGAGAAGCAATACTGAAAAACAGCCAGCAAGGGGAATGAAAGTAGGCATAGGAAGAACATTTAAGAAGTGAGGGGGATTAGGGAAGTAAATGAAGTATTACAAAAAGTGGAACAGCGAACTAAAAGAGATGTAGAAAAAACCCCTTAAAAAGCGACGGCGTTAAGGAAAGACAAGAAAGAATTTTTTTAAAGAAAAAAAAAGTAAAGGTAGGCAAATAAAGACCGCGAAGGGGATAAAAGTAGACAGAAAATTTAAAAAGCAATGGTGATTAAGGAAATAAAGACATGCTAAAGACAGCAAATAGGTTAAAGTAGATGTAGAAGCAGAAAGAAAGTGTAAAAGGGTCAGGGCACACGATAGCCAGGAAAGAATTAATAAACAGTGATACGCAGCTTGATAAAAGTAGACGTAGAAGGAAAAATTTACAAGGGATTGTGCACAGGACAGACAAGGAAAATGAAAAAAAATAGTGACGGTGAACGGAGAAATAGAAAGGAACCTTAGAAGCGACGGGGCACAGAAAAGAGAGGCATACATTACAAAATAAAGACAGTGAACTGGATGAAAGTAGACAGAGAAAGAAAATTGTAAAAGCGACCAGGTACGCGGCAGGTTTTCAAAATATTTAAATATTGAAAGTATTTTAAGGTATTTTTAAAAATTTAAAAAACTTAAAAATCAACAATAGGCAGCTTCATAAAAGTAGAAAGGGCGTCATGGTTTAACCCTGGCTGGCAAGTAAGCACCATACAGCTGGGATGGGGGGGAGAATTGGAAAGGTAAACATGAGAGAGACACTCTCGTGGGTTGATACAAAACAAGTTTAATAATTAAAAACAAATTTTAAAAAAACCAAACAAGCGATGCAAATGCAAACACATGCTCACCACTACCCGACCGATGCCCAGCCCGTCCCGAGCAGCGGTCCCCCCCACCCACCAACCTCCCCCCCCCCACCCAGTTTTATTGCTGAGCACGATGTCATACGGTCTGGAATATCCCTTTGGTCAGCTGGGTCAGCCGTCCCGGCCGCGACCATTCCCAACCCCTCGTGTACGCCCAGCCCACTCGCTGGCAGGGCAGGGTGAGGAGCAGAGCAGCCCTTGACGCGGCACAAGCGCTGCTCAGCAGTAACCGACACCTCCCGGTGCTATCAATGCTGTTTTCAGCACAAATCCAAAAACGTAGCCCAGTACCAGCTACCGTGAAGAAAACTAACTCTATGCCATCCGAAACCTGCACACACAGAAACAAAAATGTAAGAAGCTGTGGTACAGGAAACACAGGAAAAAATTCAAAAAATGGGGACGGAAAACTAGATAAAGAGAGACATAGAAAGAAAGTCTAAAAAGTGACGGGGTGCGGGAGAGACAGGAAAACGGTTTAAAAATAGGGACAGCAAACATAGTAAGTGTTGATATAGAAAGAAACTCTAATAGGCGATGGCATTAAGACAGAGAAGAACAAATTAAAAAATAAGGCTAGGGTAAAAAAAAAAATAGAGATGCACCTGGAAATAAAACGTTGAAAGTGACATGGCACACAACAGACAGGAATAAGTGAAAATATGTGGATAGGGAGTTCAATGAAAGTAGACATAGAATGAAAAGTGAAAAAGCAAGGGGTTCCAGACAGGCAGGAAAAATGTTAAAAATAAAGACAGCGACGTGGTTAAAGTAGACGCGGAAGGAAAATTTGAAAAGCAAGCAGGTAAAGGACAGGCGGGACAAAAATTAAAAATGGGTACAGAAAATGGGATAAAAGTTGACACAGCAAGAAAATTCAAAAAGCAAAGGCATTAAGGAAAGACAAGAAAAATCACTTAAAAATTGGGGTAGGGTGATGAGAGGGAGACCTAGGCAGAAAATCATAAAAGCAAAGGTATTAAGGAAAGACAAGAAAAAGCTACAAAATACGAATAGGGAGAAATATACAGAGAGACATAGCAAACTTCAAAAGCCATGGGGTACAGAGCAGACAGGAAACAAATAAAAAAGACAGACGGTGAATTGGTTAAAGTAGACATGGCAAGAAAAGTCTTAAAAGCGACAGGGTACAGGATAGACAGGAAGACATAACAAATAGGGACAGCACAGTGGATAAACTTTGACATAGAAAGAAAATGGGAAATGTGGTGGCTTTAAGGAAAGACAAGAACAAATTAAAAAGTGAGAACAGAGGCAAAAATAGGCACACGTAGCAGTAAAGGTAAGAAGCGAGGGGATACACTACGCGGGAAAGAATTCAAAAATAGGGATGGGGAGCTTGGTAAAAGCAGAGGTAGAAAGAAAACTGAAGAAGCGACAGGGTCCAGGATAGATGGGAGAGCATTAGAAAATACAGACGGTCAATGGATAAAAGTGGCCATAGAAACAAAATTTTAAACTGACGGAGTACAGTATAGACAGGAAAAAAAAAGAAAAAGGAAGGACAGGAAACTAAGTAAGTGGAGACCTAGAAAGAAGATTTGTAAAGCAACTGGGTACAGGACAGAGAGGGAGGAGTTAAAAAGAATCGGGACCCGAGTCAGATAGAGGGAGACAGAAAGACATTTTTAAAAGTGTCGGACTACAAGAAAAACAGGAAGGAACTGAAAAATAGGAAGAGGGATGAGAAGAGAAGGGAAGGAAACACTGAAAGAAAATTTAAAAGGTGACAGGGTATACGGAAGAAAGGGAGGAAATAAAATTTAGGGGAAGGGAGCCAGATAAAGGGAATTGTTGAAAGAGAAATTAAAGAGCCGTGGGGTACGAGAAATATAGGGGAGAATAAAAAAAAAAAAAAAAAAAAAAAATCAAGGAAGGGAGCCAGACAGAGGGAGACGTAGAAGGAATTTTAAAAAGCAATTGAGTACGAGAAAGATAGACAGGAATTAAAACATAGGGACAGGGAGATGCAGAGGGGACAAAGTAGAAAGGAAACCTAAACAGCGATCGAGGACAAGCAACACAGGAGTGTTAAAAAAAGCAGGGACAGGGAGATGGCTAGAAGGAACTGTAGTTAAAGAAAATTTTAAAAGCAACGGGGTATAAGAAACACAGGAAATAATGACAAAATAGCAACAGGGAGATGGCTAGAAGGAAACATGGAAAGAACGTTTAAAAAGCGATGGGGCACAGGAGAGTGAGAGGAATTAAAAAATAGGGACAGGGTGTTGGAGAGAGGGAAACATAGAAAGAGAAATTAAAATGCAACTGGGTAGAAGGAACACAGGAAACGACGAAGAAGTAGGGAGAAGGAGCCCAGAGAGGAAAACGGAGGGAAAAAAAAAAAACCTGGATAGGTGAAGTGGTACAGGGCAGAGTTGGCAGAAGAGTAACAAGTTTTGGGGAGCTGGACAAGGTAGGTGGGCCGGCAGAGAGGGAGACAGAAGCAGGGACAGGCAGGGAGGTCAGGCAGAGATCTGGGGAAGGGCGGCAGAGATGGACCGGGCCGCACAGGAGAGAACGCGTGACTCACCACAGCTCCGGGCACTGGCAGGAGACCTTCACCGCCCCAACGCTTTTCTCTCTGCCTCAGCAGCACCGAGCTCCCAGCACTGCGTGCTGGTGGTGCGTTCTGTCAGGGACGGCTCGGCGAGCCCCTTCGTGGCTGCAGGGACTGGCCGTTCCTTGCTGGAGGCACCTGCCTGCAGGGCCCCCTTGGGTTCCCTCCTCCTCAGCCAGCTCCCCTTTGTCAGCTCCCTCAGGCAGGCGTGCCCTGGCAGCCCCCTTTACAGCTAGAGCCCCTTCACACAGCAGGGCCAGCCCCATCCTCAGCCTCACTGGCCACACGTGGGGCTGCCCCAGCTCCAGGCCCAGCTGGAGCCCATTGGCAACAGGGGCCCTGGCCAAAGCCCCCCAACACATCCCCCCCTCCCCAGCACCTGTCCACAGCCACAAGCTCTGCACCCAGGGGCTGCAAACACATCCAGGGGCACAGAGGAGGCAGGAACAGTTTATTCCTTAATGCACATTAGGAATGCCGGCAGTGAGCTGGCTCCAAGGCTCGGTGCCCAAAGGCAGCAGGCGAGAAGGAAAAGAGGGAAGAGGCAAGCAGGAGGAAGGACAGAGGGCGGTAGAGAAGAGGCGTGGGACAGGGAGCCAGAAAATGGTATGCTGGGAACAAAAAAGAGGGACGGGGAGCCGCACAAGGATGGAGAGAGAGAGAGAGAGAGAGAAATGGAGGGCAGTGAGGAGGAGGATGGGGAGATGGAGCAATAAATAAGAGGGGGAGGGAGCAGGGCTGAGAGATGGAAAGGACCGAGCAGGGTGACAGGAAGAGCAGAGAGGGACAGAGAGAAGGAGACACCCGCAGGCAGGAGACAGAGAGACGAAGGAGGGGGATTTTTTCCCCGGCAGGAAACTGGATAGAGGGAGACAGAGAGAAAACTGCAACAGGGGAATAAAGCGGAAGGAATTTAAAAAGGAAAAAAAAAAAAAAAATATGGACGGGAAGCCGGACAGAGGCAGTCATAGAAAGAGAAATGAAAAAGCGACAAACACGGGCCAGAAATAAAAATCAGAGCACGTAAGACGGATGGAGGGAGAAATAGAAAGGAACGGGACAGAGAGGCCGGGAATTTTAAAAATTGTCAAGGGGAGCTCTGCAGAGGGAGATTCGAAAGAGTAAAGAAAAAGCGATGGGCTATGGGAAATGCAGGAAAGAAAAAAACGAGGCAGTGAACCAGGTAAATGGAGTCACAGAAATAAAATTTTAAAAGCAACATGGAACACGACAGGAAAGAATTAAAAACAAGGGAAAGGGAACCAGGTAAATGGAGACATAAAATTTAAAAAGCGACAGGGTAAGGAGAAGAGAAAAAACGCCCCAAACCAAAAAATAGGGAGAGCAAACCGGAGAAAAGACGAGCGAGAAAGAAACATTCAAAAGCGACGGGGTACGCAACAGACGGGAAAGAATTAAAAAATAGAGATAGGGAGCTGGATAAAAGCAGACGTGGAAGGCAACGTGAAAACGCGAAGAGGTGCGGGACAGCCAGCAGAGAACTAAAGACAGGGCCAGCAAACTAGATTACCGGTGCATATAGAAACAAAATTTTAAAAGCCAAGGGTTGAAGAGAGAGAAAAAAATAACAAAATAGAGACAGCGATCGAAATAAACAGAGGCACACGAAGAAAAGTCATAAAGTGAAGCGCAGGCTGCGGGACAGACAGGAAAGAATGAACAAATCAACACATTGGATGGGATAGAATTAGATCGAGAAAAACTAAAAAGCCACCTCTCTTAGGAAAGACAAGAAGAAACTAAAAAAATAAAGAAAGGATGACAAAGAGAATGACACATACAAAGTAAATTGAAAAAGCAACGGGGTACACAACCTACTGAAAACTACTGAAAAATAAGGATAGGAAGCTTGACACAGGAAGAGGTAGAAAGAAAATTTCAAAAACTACTGGGTAGAGGACAAACAGAAGAAAATGTTAAAAAAAAAAACAACCAACCCCAAACGAGATAAAAGTATACATAGAAGCAAAACTTTCAAAGCCAAGGGACTAAGAGAGGCAAGCATTAAAAAAGTAGCAACAGCAAACTAAACAAAGACGGACAGAAATTGTAAAAAGCGACTAAGGCACTAAGGAAAGAGAAGAAATAATTAAAAAATAAAGACAGTAAACGGGATAAACTTAGAGAGAAAATCTTAAAAGCAATGGGGACTGAAGAAAGAACAAAAAAATGTTCAAATAGGGACGGTGAACTAAACCGGAGACGTAGAAAGAAAATCTAAAAAGCAACGGGACTGAGGAAAGACAAGAAATTAAAAATAAAGATAACGAAGGGACTACAAGTCAGCATAGAACTAACGTTAAAAAAGCGAGGGGCATTAGGGAAATAAAGGGCAAAATTAAAATATAGGGACAGTAAACTAAGAGAGATGTAGGAAAAAAGCCTTAAAAAGCAAGGGCACTAGCGAGAGAGAAGAAAAAATTTAAAGGAAAAGAAAGCAAAATAAAGACAGCAAACGGGGTGAAAGTAGAAAATTTAGCAAGCGATGGCGATTACGGAAACGAATGGAAGAAAAATTTAAAAATAGGGACAGCGAACTGAAACCGACGTAGAAAGAAAATTTGTAAAGCGCCGGCACTAAGGACAGATAAGTAGCAATTAAAGAAAGACACCAACCGGGATAAAAATAGACAGAAAACTGTAAAAGCACCAGGGATTACGGAAATAAGGAAAAAAGGAAATCATAGCGACACTGAACTAAAATGGAGAAGTAGAAAGAAAACTTAAAAGGCTATGGCCCTGAAGACAGACAAGAAATAATGAAAAATAAAGATATCGACGGGAAGAAGAGTAGGCATAGAAACTGCGTTTAAAAAGCGATGGGAGTTAGTGGGGAAAAAAGGCAAAAAATTCACTAGCGACAGCCAACTCCAACAGAGGTCGTAAGAAAAGTTTAAAAGCGACGGCACTAAGGAGAGAGAAGAAATAACTAAAAAATAAAGACAGCAAAATAAAGACAGCAAACGGGATCAAAGACGACAGACCATTTTAAAAGCAGCGGGGATTAAAGAACTAAGGAAAAAATTTTAAAATGGGGACGGCGAACTAAAGCGGAGACGTAGAGGCAAAATCTAAACAGCGGCGGCACGAAGGAAAGCCAAGAAAAAATAATTAGACACTAAAGACGGCAAACGAGAGAAAAGTAGGAAGTTTTGAAAGCAACGGGGACTAAGGAAATGAGGAAAAAATTTCAAAAAAGCGACGGTGAACTAAAACGAAGACGTAGAAAGAAAGTCTAAAAAGCGATGGAACAGAACAAAGAGAAGCAATACTGAAAAACAGCCAGCAAGGGGAATGAAAGTAGGCATAGGAAGAACATTTAAGAAGTGAGGGGGATTAGGGAAGTAAATGAAGTATTACAAAAAGTGGAACAGCGAACTAAAAGAGATGTAGAAAAAACCCCTTAAAAAGCGACGGCGTTAAGGAAAGACAAGAAAGAATTTTTTTAAAAAAAAAAAAGTAAAGGTAGGCAAATAAAGACCGCGAAGGGGATAAAAGTAGACAGAAAATTTAAAAAGCAATGGTGATTAAGGAAATAAAGACATGCTAAAGACAGCAAATAGGTTAAAGTAGATGTAGAAGCAGAAAGAAAGTGTAAAAGGGTCAGGGCACACGATAGCCAGGAAAGAATTAATAAACAGTGATACGCAGCTTGATAAAAGTAGACGTAGAAGGAAAAATTTAAAAGGGATTGTGCACAGGACAGACAAGGAAAATGAAAAAAAATAGTGACGGTGAACGGAGAAATAGAAAGGAACCTTAGAAGCGACGGGGCACAGAAAAGAGAGGCATACATTACAAAATAAAGACAGTGAACTGGATGAAAGTAGACAGAGAAAGAAAATTGTAAAAGCGACCAGGTACGCGGCAGGTTTTCAAAATATTTAAATATTGAAAGTATTTTAAGGTATTTTTAAAAATTTAAAAAACTTAAAAATCAACAATAGGCAGCTTCATAAAAGTAGAAAGGGCGTCATGGTTTAACCCTGGCTGGCAAGTAAGCACCATACAGCTGGGATGGGGGGGAGAATTGGAAAGGTAAACATGAGAGAGACACTCTCGTGGGTTGATACAAAACAAGTTTAATAATTAAAAACAAATTTTAAAAAAACCAAACAAGCGATGCAAATGCAAACACATGCTCACCACTACCCGACCGATGCCCAGCCCGTCCCGAGCAGCGGTCCCCCCCACCCACCAACCTCCCCCCCCCCACCCAGTTTTATTGCTGAGCACGATGTCATACGGTCTGGAATATCCCTTTGGTCAGCTGGGTCAGCCGTCCCGGCCGCGACCATTCCCAACCCCTCGTGTACGCCCAGCCCACTCGCTGGCAGGGCAGGGTGAGGAGCAGAGCAGCCCTTGACACGGCACAAGCGCTGCTCAGCAGTAACCGACACCTCCCGGTGCTATCAATGCTGTTTTCAGCACAAATCCAAAAACGTAGCCCAGTACCAGCTACCGTGAAGAAAACTAACTCTATCCCATCCGAAACCTGCACACACAGAAACAAAAATGTAAGAAGCTGTGGTACAGGAAACACAGGAAAAAATTCAAAAAATGGGGACGGAAAACTAGATAAAGAGAGACATAGAAAGAAAGTCTAAAAAGTGACGGGGTACGGGAGAGACAGGAAAACGGTTTAAAAATAGGGACAGCAAACATAATAAGTGTTGATATAGAAAGAAACTCTAATAGGCGATGGCATTAAGACAGAGAAGAACAAATTAAAAAAGAAGGCTAGGGTAAAAAAAAAAATAGAGATGCACCTGGAAATAAAACGTTGAAAGTGACATGGCACACAACAGACAGGAATAAGTGAAAATATGTGGATAGGGAGTTCAATGAAAGTAGACATAGAATGAAAAGTGAAAAAGCAAGGGGTTCCAGACAGGCAGGAAAAATGTTAAAAATAAAGACAGCGACGTGGTTAAAGTAGAGGCGGAAGGAAAATTTGAAAAGCAAGCAGGTAAAGGACAGGCGGGACAAAAATTAAAAATGGGTACAGAAAATGGGATAAAAGTTGACACAGCAAGAAAATTCAAAAAGCAAAGGCATTAAGGAAAGACAAGAAAAATCACTTAAAAATTGGGGTAGGGTGATGAGAGGGAGACCTAGGCAGAAAATCATAAAAGCAAAGGCATTAAGGAAAGACAAGAAAAAGCTACAAAATACGAATAGGGAGAAATATACAGAGAGACATAGCAAACTTCAAAAGCCATGGGGTACAGAGCAGACAGGAAACAAATAAAAAAGACAGACGGTGAATTGGTTAAAGTAGACATGGCAAGAAAAGTCTTAAAAGCGACAGGGTACAGGATAGACAGGAAGACATAACAAATAGGGACAGCACAGTGGATAAACTTTGACATAGAAAGAAAATTGGAAATGTGGTGGCTTTAAGGAAAGACAAGAACAAATTAAAAAGTGAGAACAGAGGCAAAAATAGGCACACGTAGCAGTAAAGGTAAGAAGCGAGGGGATACACTACGCGGGAAAGAATTCAAAAATAGGGATGGGGAGCTTGGTAAAAGCAGAGGTAGAAAGAAAACTGAAGAAGCGACAGGGTCCAGGATAGATGGGAGAGCATTAGAAAATACAGACGGTCAATGGATAAAAGTGGCCATAGAAACAAAATTTTAAACTGACGGAGTACAGTATAGACAGGAAAAAAAAAGGAAAAGGAAGGACAGGAAACTAAGTAAGTGGAGACCTAGAAAGAAGATTTGTAAAGCAACTGGGTACAGGACAGAGAGGGAGGAGTTAAAAAGAATCGGGACCCGAGTCAGATAGAGGGAGACAGAAAGACATTTTTAAAAGTGTCGGACTACAAGAAAAACAGGAAGGAACTGAAAAATAGGAAGAGGGATGAGAAGAGAAGGGAAGGAAACACTGAAAGAAAATTTAAAAGGTGACAGGGTATACGGAAGAAAGGGAGGAAATAAAATTTAGGGGAAGGGAGCCAGATAAAGGGAATTGTTGAAAGAGAAATTAAAGAGCCGTGGGGTACGAGAAATATAGGGGAGAATAAAAAAAAAAAAAAAAAAAAAATCAAGGAAGGGAGCCAGACAGAGGGAGACGTAGAAGGAATTTAAAAAGCAATTGAGTACGAGAAAGATAGACAAGAATTAAAACATAGGGACAGGGAGATGCAGAGGGGACAAAGTAGAAAGGAAACCTAAACAGCGATCGAGGACAAGCAACACAGGAGTGTTAAAAAAAGCAGGGACGGGGAGATGGCTAGAAGGAACTGTAGTTAAAGAAAATTTTAAAAGCAACGGGGTATAAGAAACACAGGAAATAATGACAAAATAGCAACAGGGAGATGGCTAGAAGGAAACATGGAAAGAACATTTAAAAAGCGATGGGGCACAGGAGAGTGAGAGGAATTAAAAAATAGGGACAGGGTGTTGGAGAGAGGGAAACATAGAAGGAGAAATTAAAATGCAACGGGGTAGAAGGAACACAGGAAACGACGAAGAAGTAGGGAGAAGGAGCCCAGAGAGGAAAACGGAGGGGAAAAAAAAAACCTGGATAGGTGAAGTGGTACAGGGCAGAGTTGGCAGAAGAGTAACAAGTTTTGGGGAGCTGGACAAGGTAGGTGGGCCGGCAGAGAGGGAGACAGAAGCAGGGACAGGCAGGGAGGTCAGGCAGAGATCTGGGGAAGGGCGGCAGAGATGGACCGGGCCGCACAGGAGAGAACGCGTGACTCACCACAGCTCCGGGCACTGGCAGGAGACCTTCACCGCCCCAACGCTTTTCTCTCTGCCTCAGCGGCAGGCGCCTCAATGCTCTTCTACCTCCAGGCTTCCCAGCGGCTCACCCATGCAGCCAGTGGAGGCACCGAGCTCCCAGCACTGCGTGCTGGTGGTGCGTTCTGTCAGGGACGGCTCGGCGAGCCCCTTCGTGGCTGCAGGGACTGGCCGTTCCTTGCTGGAGGCACCTGCCTGCAGGGCCCCCTTGGGTTCCCTCCTCCTCAGCCAGCTCCCCTTTGTCAGCTCCCTCAGGCAGGCGTGCCCTGGCAGCCCCCTTTACAGCTAGAGCCCTTCACACAGCAGGGCCAGCCCCATCCTCAGCCTCACTGGCCACACGTGGGGCTGCCCCAGCTCCAGGCCCAGCTGGAGCCCATGGCAACAGGGGCCCTGGCCAAAGCCCCCCAACACATCCCCCCCTCCCCAGCAACCTGTCCACAGCCACAAGCTCTGCACCCAGGGCTGCAAACACATCCAGGGCACAGAGGAGGCAGGAACAGTTTATTCCTTAATGCACATTAGGAATGCCGGCAGTGAGCTGGCTCCAAGGCTCGGTGCCCAAAGGCAGCAGGCGAGAAGGAAAAGAGGGAAGAGGCAAGCAGGAGGAAGGACAGAGGGCGGTAGAGAAGAGGCGTGGGACAGGGAGCCAGAAAATGGTATGCTGGGAACAAAAAAGAGGGATGGGAGCCGCACAAGGATGGAGAGAGAGAGAGAGAGAGAGAAATGGAGGGCAGTGAGGAGGAGGATGGGGAGATGGAGCAATAAATAAGAGGGGGAGGGAGCAGGGCTGAGAGATGGAAAGGACCGAGCAGGGTGACAGGAAGAGCAGAGAGGGACAGAGAGAAGGAGACACCCGCAGGCAGGAGACAGAGAGACGGAGGAGGGGGATTTTTTCCCCGGCAGGAAACTGGATAGAGGGAGACAGAGAGAAAACTGCAACAGGGGAATAAAGCGGAAGGAATTTAAAAAGGAAAAAAAAAAAAAAAAAATATGGACGGGAAGCCGGACAGAGGCAGTCATAGAAAGAGAAATGAAAAAGCGACAAACACGGGCCAGAAATAAAAATCAGAGCACGTAAGACGGATGGAGGGAGAAATAGAAAGGAACGGGACAGAGAGGCCGGGAATTTTAAAAATTGTCAAGGGGAGCTCTGCAGAGGGAGATTCGAAAGAGTAAAGAAAAAGCGATGGGCTATGGGAAATGCAGAAAGAAAAAAACGAGGCAGTGAACCAGGTAAATGGAGTCACAGAAATAAAATTTTAAAAGCAACATGGAACACAACAGGAAAGAATTAAAAACAAGGAAAGGGAACCAGGTAAATGGAGACATAAAATTAAAAAGCGACAGGGTAAGGAGAAGAGAAAAAACGCCCAAGACCAAAAAATAGGGAGAGCAAACCGGAGAAAAGACGAGCGAGAAAGAAACATTCAAAAGCGACGGGGTACGCAACAGGCGGAAAGAATTAAAAAATAGGGATAGGGAGCTGGATAAAAGCAGACGTGGAAGGCAACGTGAAAACGCGAAGAGGTACGGGACAGCCAGCAGAGAACTAAAGACAGGGCCAGCAAACTAGATTACCGGTGCATATAGAAACAAAATTTTAAAAGCAAGGGTTGAAGAGAGAGAAAAAAGTAACAAAATAGAGACAGCGATCGAAATAAACAGAGGCACACGAAGAAAATTCATAAAGTGAAGCACAGGCTGCGGGACAGACAGAAAGAATGAACAAATCAACACATTGGATGGGATAGAATTAGATCGAGAAAAACTAAAAGCCACCTCTCTTAGGAAAGGACAAGAAGAAAACTAAAAAAATGAAGAAAGGATGACAAGAGAATGACACATATAAAGTAAATTGAAAAAGCAACGGGGTACACAACCTACTGAAAACTACTGAAAAATAAGGATAGGAAGCTTGACACAGGAAGAGGTAGAAAGAAAATTTCAAAAACTACTGGGTAGAGGACAAACAGAAGAAAATGTTAAAAAAAAAAAAAAACCCAAACGAGATAAAAGTATACATAGAAGCAAAACTTTCAAAGCCAAGGGACTAAGAGAGGCAAGCATTAAAAAAGTAGCAACAGCAAACTAAACAAAGACGGACAGAAATTGTAAAAAGCGACTAAGGCACTAAGGAAAGAGAAGAAATAATTAAAAAATAAAGACAGTAAACGGGATAAACTTAGAGAGAAAATCTTAAAAGCAATGGGGACTGAAGAAAGAACAAAAAAATGTTCAAATAGGGACGGTGAACTAAACCGGAGACGTAGAAAGAAATCTAAAAAGCAACGGGACTGAGGAAAGACAAGAAATAATTAAAAATAAAGATAACGAAGGGAATACAAGTCAGCATAGAACTAACGTTAAAAAAGCGAGGGGCATTAGGGAAATAAAGGGCAAAATTAAAATATAGGGACAGTAAACTAAGAGAGATGTAGGAAAAAAAGCCTTAAAAAGCAAGGGCACTAGTGAGAGAGAAGAAAAAAAAATTAAAGGAAAAGAAAGCAAAATAAAGACAGCAAACGGGGTGAAAGTAGAAAATTTAGCAAGCGATGGCGATTACGGAAACGAATGGAAGAAAAATTTAAAAATAGGGACAGCGAACTGAAACCGACGTAGAAAGAAAATTTGTAAAGCGCCGGCACTAAGGACAGATAAGTAGCAATTAAAGAAAGACACCAACCGGATAAAATTAGACAGAAAACTGTAAAAGCACCAGGATTACGGAAATAAGGAAAAAAGAAATCATAGCAACACTGAACTAAAATGGAGAAGTAGAAAGAAAACTTAAAAGGCTATGGCCCTGAAGACAGACAAGAAATAATGAAAATAAAGATATGGACGGGAAGAAGAGTAGGCATAGAAACTGCGTTTAAAAAGCGATGGGAGTTAGTGGGAAAAAAAGGCAAAAAATTCACTAGCGACAGCCAACTCCAACAGAGGTCGTAAGAAAAGTTTAAAAGCGACGGCACTAAGGAGAGAGAAGAAATAACTAAAAAATAAAGACAGCAAAATAAGACAGCAAACGGGATCAAAGACGACAGACCATTTTAAAAGCAGCGGGATTAAAGAACTAAGGAAAAATTTTAAAATGGGACGGCGAACTAAAGCGGAGATGTAGAGGCAAAATCTAAACAGCGGTGGCACGAAGGAAAGCCAAGAAAAAATAATTAAACACTAAAGACGGCAAACGAGAGAAAAGTAGAAGTTTTGAAAGCAACGGGGACTAAGGAAATGAGGAAAAAAATTCAAAAAGCGACGGTGAACTAAAACGAAGACGTAGAAAGAAAGTCTAAAAAGCGATGGAACAGAACAAAGAGAAGCAATACTGAAAAACAGCCAGCAAGGGGAATGAAAGTAGGCATAGGAAGAACATTTAAGAAGTGAGGGGGATTAGGGAAGTAAATGAAGTATTACAAAAAGTGGAACAGCGAACTAAAAGAGATGTAGAAAAAACCCCTTAAAAAGCGACGGCGTTAAGGAAAGACAAGAAAGAATTTTTTTTAAAAAAAAAAGTAAAGGTAGGCAAATAAGACCGCGAAGGGGATAAAAGTAGACAGAAAATTTAAAAAGCAATGGTGATTAAGGAAATAAAGACATGCTAAAGACAGCAAATAGGTTAAAGTAGATGTAGAAGCAAAAAGAAAGTGTAAAAGGGTCAGGGCACACGATAGCCAGGAAGAATTAATAAACAGTGATACGCAGCTTGATAAAAGTAGACGTAGAAGGAAAAATTTAAAAGGGATTGTGCACAGGACAGACAAGGAAAATGAAAAAAAATAGTGACGGTGAACGGAGAAATAGAAAGAACCTTAGAAGCGACGGGGCACAGAAAAGAGAGGCATACATTACAAAGTAAAGACAGTGAACTGGATGAAAGTAGACAGAGAAAGAAAATTGTAAAGCGACCAGGTACGCGGCAGGTTTTCAAAATATTTAAATATTGAAAGTATTTTAAGGTATTTTTAAAATTTAAAAAACTTAAAAATCAACAATAGGCAGCTTCATAAAAGTAGAAAGGGCGTCATGGTTTAACCCTGGCTGGCAAGTAAGCACCATACAGCTGGATGGGGGGGAGAATTGGAAAGGTAAACATGAGAGAGACACTCTCGTGGGTTGATACAAAACAAGTTTAATAATTAAAAACAAATTTTAAAAAACCAAACAAGCGATGCAAATGCAAACACATGCTCACCACTACCCGACCGATGCCCAGCCCGTCCCGAGCAGCGGTCCCCCCCACCCACCAACCTCCCCCCCACACCCAGTTTTATTGCTGAGCACGACGTCATACGGTCTGGAATATCCCTTTGGTCAGCTGGGTCAGCCGTCCCGGCCGCGACCATTCCCAACCCCTCGTGTACGCCCAGCCCACTCGCTGGCAGGGCAGGGTGAGGAGCAGAGCAGCCCTTGACGCGGCGCAAGCGCTGCTCAGCAGTAACCGACACCTCCCGGTGCTATCAATGCTGTTTTCAGCACAAATCCAAAAACGTAGCCCAGTACCAGCTACCGTGAAGAAAACTAACTCTATCCCATCCGAAACCTGCACACACAGAAACAAAAATGTAAGAAGCTGTGGTACAGGAAACACAGGAAAAAATTCAAAAAATGGGGACGGAAAACTAGATAAAGAGAGACATAGAAAGAAAGTCTAAAAAGTGACGGGGTGCGGGAGAGACAGGAAAACGGTTTAAAAATAGGGACAGCAAACATAATAAGTGTTGATATAGAAAGAAACTTTAATAGGCGATGGCATTAAGACAGAGAAGAACAAATTAAAAAAGAAGGCTAGGGTAAAAAAAAAATAGAGATGCACCTGGAAATAAAACGTTGAAAGTGACATGGCACACAACAGACAGGAATAAGTGAAAATATGTGGATAGGGAGTTCAATGAAAGTAGACATAGAATGAAAAGTGAAAAAGCAAGGGGTTCCAGACAGGCAGGAAAAGTGTTAAAAATAAAGACAGCGACGTGGTTAAAGTAGAGGCGGAAGGAAAATTTGAAAAGCAAGCAGGTAAAGGACAGGCGGGACAAAAATTAAAAATGGGTACAGAAAATGGGATGAAAGTTGACACAGCAAGAAAATTCAAAAAGCAAAGGCATTAAGGAAAGACAAGAAAAATCACTTAAAAATTGGGGTAGGGTGATGAGAGGGAGACCTAGGCAGAAAATCATAAAAGCAAAGGTATTAAGGAAAGACAAGAAAAAGCTACAAAATACGAATAGGGAGAAATATACAGAGAGACATAGCAAACTTCAAAAGCCATGGGGTACAGAGCAGGCAGGAAACAAATAAAAAAGACAGACGGTGAATTGGTTAAAGTAGACATGGCAAGAAAAGTCTTAAAAGCGACAGGGTACAGGATAGACAGGAAGACATAACAAATAGGGACAGCACAGTGGATAAACTTTGACATAGAAAGAAAATTGGAAATGTGGTGGCTTTAAGGAAAGACAAGAACAAATTAAAAAGTGAGAACAGAGGCAAAAATAGGCACACGTAGCAGTAAAGGTAAGAAGCGAGGGGATACACTACGCGGGAAAGAATTCAAAAATAGGGATGGGGACCTTGGTAAAAGCAGAGGTAGAAAGAAAACTGAAGAAGCGACAGGGTCCAGGATAGATGGGAGAGCATTAGAAAATACAGACGGTCAATGGATAAAAGTGGCCATAGAAACAAAATTTTAAACTGACGGAGTACAGTATAGACAGGAAAAAAAAAGAAAAAGGAAGGACAGGAAACTAAGTAAGTGGAGACCTAGAAAGAAGATTTGTAAAGCAACTGGGTACAGGACAGAGAGGGAGGAGTTAAAAAGAATCGGGACCCGAGTCAGATAGAGGGAGACAGAAAGACATTTTTAAAAGTGTCGGACTACAAGAAAAACAGGAAGGAACTGAAAAATAGGAAGAGGGATGAGAAGAGAAGGGAAGGAAACACTGAAAGAAATTTAAAAGGTGACAGGGTATACGAAGAAAGGGAGGAAATAAAATTTAGGGGAAGGGAGCCAGATAAAGGGAATTGTTGAAAGAGAAATTAAAGAGCCGTGGGGTACGAGAAATATAGGGGAGAATTAAAAAAAAAAAAAAAAAAAAAAAAATCAAGGAAGGGAGCCAGGCAGAGGGAGACGTAGAAGGAATTTTAAAAAGCACTTGAGTACGAGAAAGATAGGCAAGAATTAAAACATAGGGACAGGGAGATGGAGAGGGGACAAAGTAGAAAGGAAACCTAAACAGCGATCGAGGACAAGCAACCAGGAGTGTTAAAAAAAGCAGGGACAGGGAGATGGCTAGAAGAACTGTAGTTAAAGAAAATTTTAAAAGCAACGGGGTATAAGAAACACAGGAAATAATGACAAAATAGCAACAGGGAGATGGCTAGAAGGAACATGGAAAGAACAATTTAAAAGCGATGGGGCACAGGAGAGTGAGAGGAATTAAAAAAATAGAGACAGGGTGTTGGAGAGAGGGAAACATAGAAGGAGAAATTAAAATGCAACTGGGTAGAAGGAACACAGGAAACCACGAAGAAGTAGGGAGAAGGAGCCCAGAGAGGAAAACGAGGGAAAAAAAAAAAACCTGGATAGGTGAAGTGGTACAGGGCAGAGTTGGCAGAAGAGTAACAAGTTTTGGGAGCTGGACAAGGTAGGTGGGCCGGCAGAGAGGGAGACAGAAGCAGGGACAGGCAGGGAGGTCAGGCAGAGATCTGGGGAAGGGCGGCAGAGATGGACCGGGCCGCACAGGAGAGAACGCGTGACTCACCACAGCTCCGGCACTGGCAGGAGACCTTCACCGCCCCAACGCTTTTCTCTCTGCCTCAGCGGCACCGAGCTCCCAGCACTGCGTGCTGGTGGTGCGTTCTGTCAGGGACGGCTCGGCGAGCCCCTTCGTGGCTGCAGGGACTGGCCGTTCCTGCTGGAGGCACCTGCCTGCAGGGCCCCCTTGGGTTCCCTCCTCCTCAGCCAGCTCCCCTTTGTCAGCTCCCTCAGGCAGGCGTGCCCTGGCAGCCCCCTTTACAGCTAGAGCCCCTTCACACAGCAGGGCCAGCCCCATCCTCAGCCTCACTGGCCACACGTGGGGCTGCCCCAGCTCCAGGCCCAGCTGGAGCCCATTGGCAACAGGGGCCCTGGCCAAAGCCCCCCAACACATCCCCCCCCTCCCCAGCACCTGTCCACAGCCAAAGCTCTGCCACCCAGGGGCTGCAAAACACATCCAGGGGCACAGAGGAGGCAGGAACAGTTTATTCCTTAATGCACATTAGGAATGCCGGCAGTGAGCTGCTCCAAGGCTCGGTGCCCAAAGGCAGCAGGCGAGAAGGAAAAGAGGGAAGAGGCAAGCAGGAGGAAGGACAGAGGGCGGTAGAGAAGAGGCGTGGGACAGGGAGCCAGAAAATGGTATGCTGGGAACAAAAAAGAGGGACGGGGAGCCGCACAAGGATGGAGAGAGAGAGAGAGAGAGAGAAATGGAGGGCAGTGAGGAGGAGGATGGGGAGATGGAGCAATAAATAAGAGGGGGAGGGAGCAGGGCTGAGAGATGGAAAGGACCGAGCAGGGTGACAGGAAGAGCAGAGAGGGACAGAGAGAAGGAGACACCCGCAGGCAGGAGACAGAGAGACGGAGGAGGGGGATTTTTTCCCCGGCAGGAAACTGGATAGAGGGAGACAGAGAGAAAACTGCAACAGGGGAATAAAGCGGAAGGAATTTAAAAAGGAAAAAAAAAAAAAAAAATATGGACGGGAAGCCGGACAGAGGCAGTCATAGAAAGAGAAATGAAAAAGCGACAAACACGGGCCAGAAATAAAAATCAGAGCACGTAAGACGGATGGAGGGAGAAATAGAAAGGAACGGGACAGACGAGGCCGGAATTTTAAAAATTGTCAAGGGGAGCTCTGCAGAGGGAGATTCGAAAGAGTAAAGAAAAAGCGATGGGCTATGGGAAATGCAGGAAAGAAAAAACGAGGCAGTGAACCAGGTAAATGGAGTCACAGAATAAAATTTTAAAAGCAACATGGAACACAACAGGAAAGAATTAAAAACAAGGAAAGGGAACCAGTAAATGGAGACATAAAATTTAAAAGCGACAGGGTAAGGAGAAGAGAAAAAACGCCCCAAACCAAAAAATAGGGAGAGCAAACCGGAGAAAAGACGAGCGAGAAAGAAACATTCAAAAGCGACGGGTACGCAACAGGCGGGAAAGATTAAAAAATAGGGATAGGGAGCTGGATAAAAGCAGACGTGGAAGGCAACGTGAAAACGCGAAGAGGTACAGGAGAATAGCCAGCCAGCAAGAACTAAAGACAGGGCCAGCAAACTAGATTACCGGTGCATATAGAAACAAAATTTTAAAAGCCAAGGGTTGAAGAGAGAGAAAAAAGTAACAAAATAGAGACAGCGATCGAAATAAACAGAGGCACACGAAGAAAATTCATAAGTGAAGCACAGGCTGCGGGACAGACAGGAAAGAATGAACAAATCAACACATTGGATGGGATAGAATTAGATCGAGAAAAACTAAAAAGCCACCTCTCTTAGGAAAGACAAGAAGAAACTAAAAAAATGAAGAAAGGATGACAAAGAGAATGACACATATAAAGTAAATTGAAAAGCAACGGGGTACACAACCTACTGAAAACTACTGAAAAATAAGGATAGGAAGCTTGACACAGGAAGAGGTAGAAAGAAAATTTCAAAAACTACTGGGTAGAGGACAAACAGAAGAAAATGTTAAAAAAAAAAAAAACAAACCCAAACGAGATAAAAGTATACATAGAAGCAAAACTTTCAAAGCCAAGGGACTAAGAGAGGCAAGCATTAAAAAAGTAGCAACAGCAAACTAAACAAAGACGGACAGAATTGTAAAAAGCGACTAAGGCACTAAGGAAAGAGAAGAAATCATTAAAAAATAAAGACAGTAAACGGGATAAACTTAGAGAGAAATCTTAAAAGCAATGGGGACTGAAGAAAGAACAAAAAAATGTTCAAATAGGACGGTGAACTAAACCGGAGACGTAGAAAGAAAATCTAAAAAGCAACGGGACTGAGGAAAGACAAGAAATAATTAAAAATAAAGATAACGAAGGGAATACAAGTCAGCATAGAACTAACGTTAAAAAAGCGAGGGCATTAGGGAAATAAAGGGCAAAATTAAAATATAGGGACAGTAAACTAAGAGAGATGTAGGAAAAAAGCCTTAAAAAGCAAGGGCACTAGTGAGAGAGAAGAAAAAAATTAAAGGAAAAGAAAGCAAAATAAAGACAGCAAACGGGGTGAAAGTAGAAAATTTAGCAAGCGATGGCGATTACGGAAACGAATGGGAAGAAAATTTAAAAATAGGGACAGCGAACTGAAACCGACGTAGAAAGAAATTTGTAAAGCGCCGGCACTAAGGACAGATAAGTAGCAATTAAAGAAAGACACCAACCGGGATAAAATTAGACAGAAAACTGTAAAAGCACCAGGGATTACGAAATAAGGAAAAAAGGAAATCATAGCAACACTGAACTAAAATGGAGAAGTAGAAGAAAACTTAAAAGGCTATGGCCCTGAAGACAGACAAGAAATAATGAAAAATAAAGATATGGACGGAAGAAGAGTAGGCATAGAAACTGCGTTTAAAAAGCGATGGGAGTTAGTGGGGAAAAAAGGCAAAAAATTCACTAGCGACAGCCAACTCCAACAGAGGTCGTAAGAAAAGTTTAAAAGCGACGGCACTAAGGAGAGAGAAGAAATAACTAAAAATAAAGACAGCAAAATAAAGACAGCAAACGGGATCAAAGACGACAGACCATTTTAAAAGCAGCGGGGATTAAAGAACTAAGGAAAAAATTTTAAAATGGGGACGGCGAACTAAAGCGGAGATGTAGAGGCAAAATCTAAACAGCGGTGGCACGAAGGAAAGCCAAGAAAAAATAATTAAACACTAAAGACGGCAAACGAGAGAAAAGTAGGAAGTTTTGAAAGCAACGGGGACTAAGGAAATGAGGAAAAAATTTCAAAAAAGCGACGGTGAACTAAAACGAAGACGTAGAAGAAAGTCTAAAAAGCGATGGAACAGAACAAAGAGAAGCAATACTGAAAAACAGCCAGCAAGGGAGATGAAAGTAGGCATAGGAAGAACATTTAAGAAGTGAGGGGGATTAGGAAGTAAATGAAGTATTACAAAAAGTGGAACAGCGAACTAAAAGAGATGTAGAAAAAACCCCTTAAAAAGCGACGGCGTTAAGGAAAGACAAGAAAGAATTTTTTTAAAAAAAAAGTAAAGGTAGGCAAATAAAGACCGCGAAGGGGATAAAAGTAGACAGAAAATTTAAAAGCAATGGTGATTAAGGAAATAAAGACATGCTAAAGACAGCAAATAGGTAAAGTAGATGTAGAAGCAAAAAGAAAGTGTAAAAGGGTCAGGGCACACGATAGCCAGGAAAGAATTAATAAACAGTGATACGCAGGCTTGATAAAAGTAGACGTAGAAGGAAAAATTTAAAAGGGATTGTGCACAGGACAGACAAGGAAAATGAAAAAAAATAGTGACGGTGAACGGAGAAATAGAAAGGAACCTTAGAAGCGACGGGCACAGAAAAGAGAGGCATACATTACAAAGTAAAGACAGTGAACTGGATGAAAGTAGCACAGAGAAGAAAATTGTAAAAGCGACCAGGTACGCGGCAGGTTTTCAAAATATTTAAATATTGAAAGTATTTTAAGGTATTTTTAAAATTTAAAAAACTTAAAAATCAACAATAGGCAGCTTCATAAAAGTAGAAAGGGCGTCATGGTTTAACCCTGGCTGGCAAGTAAGCACCATACAGCTGGGATGGGGGGGAGAATTGGAAAGGTAAACATGAGAGAGACACTCTCGGGGTTGATACAAACAAGTTTAATAATTAAAAACAAATTTAAAAAAACCAAACAAGCGATGCAAATGCAAAACACATGCTCACCACTACCCGACCGATGCCCAGCCCGTCCCGAGCAGCGGTCCCCCCACCCACCAACCTCCCCCCACACCCCAGTTTTATTGCTGAGCACGACGTCATACGGTCTGGAATATCCCTTTTGGTCAGCTGGGTCAGCCGTCCCGGCCGCGACCATTCCCAACCCCTCGTGTACGCCCAGCCCACTCGCTGGCAGGGCAGGGTGAGGAGCAGAGCAGCCCTTGACGCGGCGCAAGCGCTGCTCAGCAGTAACCGACACCTCCCGGTGCTATCAATGCTGTTTTCAGCACAAATCCAAAAACGTAGCCCAAGTACCAGCTACCGTGAAGAAAACTAACTCTATCCCATCCGAAACCTGCACACACAGAAACAAAAAATGTAAGAAGGCTGTGGTACAGGAAACACAGGAAAAAATTCAAAAAATGGGGACGGAAAACTAGATAAAGAGAGACATAGAAAGAAAGTCTAAAAAGTGACGGGGTGCGGGAGAGACAGGAAAACGGTTTAAAATAGGGACAGCAAACATAATAAGTGTTGATATAGAAAGAAACTTTAATAGGCGATGGCATTAAGACAGAGAGAACAAATTAAAAAAGAAGGCTAGGGTAAAAAAAAAATAGAGATGCACCTGAAATAAAACGTTGAAAAGTGACATGGCACACAACAGACAGGAATAAGTGAAAATATGTGGATAGGGAGTTCAATGAAAGTAGACATAGAATGAAAAGTGAAAAAGCAAGGGGTTCCAGACAGGCAGGAAAAGTGTTAAAAATAAAGACAGCGACGTGGTTAAAGTAGAGGCGGAAGGAAAATTTGAAAAGCAAGCAGGTAAAGGACAGGCGGGACAAAAATTAAAAATGGGTACAGAAAATGGGATGAAAGTTGACACAGCAAGAAAATTCAAAAAGCAAAGGCATTAAGGAAAGACAAGAAAAATCACTTAAAAATTGGGGTAGGGTGATGAGAGGGAGACCTAGGCAGAAAATCATAAAAGCAAAGGTATTAAGGAAAGACAAGAAAAAGCTACAAAATACGAATAGGGAGAAATATACAGAGAGGACATAGCAAACTTCAAAAGCCATGGGGTACAGAGCAGGCAGGAAACAAATAAAAAAGACAGACGGTGAATTGGTTAAAGTAGACATGGCAAGAAAAGTCTTAAAAGCGACAGGGTACAGGATAGACAGGAAGACATAACAAATAGGGACAGCACAGTGATAAACTTTGACATAGAAGAAAATTGGAAATGTGGTGGCTTTAAGGGAAAGACAAGAACAAATTAAAAAGTGAGAACAGAGGCAAAAATAGGCACACGTAGCAGTAAAGGTAAGAAGCGAGGGATACACTACGCGGGAAAGAATTCAAAAATAGGGATGGGGACCTTGGTAAAAGCAGAGGTAGAAAGAAAACTGAAGAAGCGACAGGGTCCAGGATAGATGGGAGAGCATTAGAAAATACAGACGGTCAATGGATAAAAGTGGCCATAGAAACAAAATTTTAAACTGACGGAGTACAGTATAGACAGGAAAAAAAAAGAAAAAGGAAGGACAGGAAACTAAGTAAGTGGAGACCTAGAAAGAAGATTTGTAAAGCAACTGGGTACAGGACAGAGAGGGAGGAGTTAAAAAGAATCGGGACCCGAGTCAGATAGAGGGAGACAGAAAGACATTTTTAAAAGTGTCGGACTACAAGAAAAACAGGAAGGAACTGAAAAATAGGAAGAGGGATGAGAAGAGAAGGGAAGGAAACACTGAAAGAAATTTAAAAGGTGACAGGGTATACGGAAGAAAGGGAGGAAATAAAATTTAGGGGAGGGAGCCAGATAAAGGGATTGTTGAAAGAGAAATTAAAGAGCCGTGGGGTACGAGAAATATAGGGAGAATTAAAAAAAAAAAAAAAAAAAAAAAATCAAGGAAGGGAGCCAGGCAGAGGA